>NW_026263255.1:0-101563 GCF_947179515.1 Apodemus sylvaticus
GCCTGCATTGACATCACACTCTCAGTCAGAAGCCAGAGTAAAATAAGTGTTACCTTAGCACTTCCAGACACCAGATAGAGCCTAAAGGCTAGGTCGGACAGGATCATACCTCCCACCATCTTTCAAAACCCCCATCATCCTCTGGAGTTCACAGTATCTGCTAACAAACTGCTAAATCTGTATCCCAGCCTGTTATCAACATCCGCATCCCCTAACACAGTGAGAACCATCTGGGAGGATAGTAGCTTTAAGAACCCCAGCCTTCTCCCTCTTCTCTTGTCACCTTCTTATCCCCTCTCTGTGATGGCCACCTGGGTGATTCATTCCCCAACCACTGCTGTTCCTTCCCCTGGTCCCTTTAAGGCTTACAACCTTCATTCATTCACCATCATGGCCTTACAACACTGTGGCCTGTGGCTAGATTCCTCTCCATAACATCTCTAAGACAGACAGCATTAGTCTCCCTCTGGCCACAGACTCCTGTTCTCCCTTCTCGGCTCTTGACTTTCCCCACTTCTCCCTTGGCTGCCTGCCTTGCCCCTAGCACCTTGTGTCTGTGCTCTGCCTCCCCCTTGCATCTGCACCCTGCGCCTATCCCTTATGCTTCAGGGTACTACCTGTTTCCTCCAGTCAGTGCCCATGAGTGTCAGCAGGCAGCAGGTAACTCAATCTTCCCCTCTCAACTCAGAGTAAAAGTCCTCCTCTAGCTTCCTCATTCTTTAGAGGTAAAAAGAAAACTGATTAGGTCTTAGGGCAGCTGAGTCGCAGGGACTGACAAACCTGTTTTTGTCTAGCCTCGAGCCAGCTTGCTTCTACCCTCTCTTCCTTGGAGGCAAAAGCCTGCTCCTCAGGTTTCTGCCTTCTACTAAAGTGAATTCCTAGAGCAGATGTCAACCTGTTTCTCTTCATCAAGTCCTTATATTCCTTTTATTGTTGTTGTTGTTATTTTGTTTTTCCTTTGGGGCCCTTTTGCAGAGTCTGAGGCTCTCTTCAAGCAGAGAATCTGTTTTATTGTTATTAAATTGGTATTAGAAGCTATTAAAACCTATAGCCCCACATAACTGCACGTATAAGCGCTCTCTCTCTCTCTCTCTCTCTCCTCTCTCTCTCTCTCTCTGTAGAGGAAGCTAAGCTGAGATCTATGCTGAAGTATCCTGACAGGGTAGACAGGGTGTTTATTGGCTCCTTAGGTTGCATAAGGTGGGCAAAGCCAGATTATCCATGAAATAACAACCAAAGGATCCCCAAAGGCCCAGAGGACACTTTAGTCTAGGGAAAATTTCTTATTATCATTCACCTTTTTTTTTTATTTGGTATTCCTCCCTTCCCCCACCTTAATTGAGAGTCTCACTATAGAGTCTCAGCTGCCTGAAATTGATGATATTCTCACTTCCATTTCCCAAGTGCCAGGATGATGGCATGTGAGTCGCCCCTGTGCTTGGTGCTCACCATTTTAAGGTTAACCCTGGTAATGGTTTTTAAAGCAGTTTTTCATATTAAAATTAAATACCCCACTTTCCAGAAATTAAAAGACTATTCTTACCAGTGCTAGGGGACGTAAAGACCCCGAGGAAGACAGCAATCACTGTCACATCCTTAGAATGGGCTTCAATTTGTTCAGACTAGACACAAACGTCTTTGAATGGTGCCCTTTCTGCTGTCCTCTGAGTAGAATTCTTGAGAAATGAACAGAAACACTAAAGCCCTACTCTCCCTAAGATCAGTAACAGTGCCCAGCACACAGTGGGCCCTTGGTGTGCTTTTCCTTCACAAAGATCCCTTTCCTCAGAAATACTTACTCCTATTAAAAGACATAAACCTCTTCTAGAAGTACCACGTGGCAGCAGCTTGCTGGCTGCTGAAGAGCCCTAGACTGGACCCAGCAGCTGACGCCCACAATGCTCCCTTGTCCAGTAAGACTTGCCAACAAGGACTGTGTGTCCTTTCGCTTGATCATCTGCCTGTTAGCCTGCTGGCCATCTGGTCAGGTAATCTTGGTGAAGATTTGTTTCTTGCATCACACTGCCCTTTCTGTAGAGGGACACTGGCCCAGAAGTGCTTGAATACAGTTGACACACTTCTACTACAAACATTTTGGCAGAATAAAACAACTTTACAAACTAATATATGCCACAGTTTTCTAATGTAACTACTTTGCAAGAAATATAACATGCATTAAGTACTAAGGGGCAATTAGCTTTTCTTTATTGTTGTTGTTGTTGTTGTTATTATTATTATTATTATTATTTTGCTTCTTAAAATCCATGCCATACTAGGCTACTCTGAATGTAAGGAACACATGCAAAGAGCTTGTATAGAGGCTGAGAAGGAACACAGAAGAGGCAAATGGAATAAAATATAAGCACTGGCACCCTCACTTAAAGAACTATGGTATTCAACAAGTGTTTGTTAAATGAGCCGCTACCATATGCTCGACACTGTAAGGCATGTGGCAATGATGAAACACACTCTTGATCTGCTTTAAATCTAGTAAAGGAGTCTGTGGGTGGGTACATCCCAAGTGGCATAGTATCAGCCTCAGCACCATGCTAAACATGAGGTGTCAGACATTTCAAGAAGAGAGCAATAGTGAAAGATAATATTTCCAGAGGACGACATGCTACAGACATCAGGCCGTACCAGCAGGTACATCAGAGGTAGTCAGAGGAGGATGGGCAAACAGCAACACCAACTTGTGAGAACTTAAAATAGTGGTTCTCAGGGTGTAGACCTTACCATCAACAGCAGTAGCAGCACCCAAAAACTATTTAGAAATGCAAATTATAGTACTGGGGATATGGCTTAGTTGGTAGTGTACTAGCCTAGTATACACAAACCTTTGGGTTCAATTCCCAACATAAGCCAGGTATGGTGCCACATGCTTGTGATCCCAACACTAGGAATGTGGAGGCAGGAGGATCAGAATTTCACAATCATCCTTGCACTCACAGCACCTTTAAGGACAGCATGAGTTCCATGAGGCCTTGCCTCAAAACAAAAACAAACCAAACCCCAAACCAAACCAAAACAAAAAAATCCAAATGCACATTTCCAAGTCTATTTCAGGTCTACTGAGTCAGAACCACAGGATGGAATCCTACAATCTGTTTTGTTTATGTGATTCTCAAGTATGCTCAAGTTTGAGAACCACAGAGTCAAGGAAGGCAATGCCCTCCTTTCAATGGGTTAAGCAAGAACATGGGACCTTTCCCTCATCACCCCACCCTTTTGCAGAGTAGTGCCTTGGGGGTTCGGCAATCACAAGGCGAGTATGGAGTTAAAGAATCTCCGTCTTTTTATAGCCTACTCAGGTGGCGAGACAATGTTAAGAATTTATGCTTCCCACTAGTTTATATATATATATAAATCCCTTATACACCCTCCTTAGTAGCCTGCCTTCCTACCTCACAAAGTAGATCTGAGAACTGGAGGCTGAGAAGTACTAGGCAGAGGCAGGAGGTAAATGTAACCTCTTAGGCCTGCTAGCTCAGTGAGGATGACAAGCTTCACCCATCCCATAACCACAGTGTTGAGGGTAACTCTCAAAGACAAGGATGTAGTGACAATACCACTGCTGGTTTGATTAGATCATTATAAAAAGCAGCAGGAGTATGTTACAGCACAGTATTGACTATATTGTGTATAGTGTAGCCCCCAAAGACCAACAGGATTTGGCAGCATGTGGCCTCGGCTGTCCTTTTGCAAGCTACGACATGATAGGTGATCTTTCTTGCTCGACATCGTCTCTCTGTTTGGATAGCTCATATTCTCTACAGCAGCACTCTGTTTGCATAACCTTTTCCTTCTGGTATGTTAGCTTCTGGGATGAGCACAGCACTCATGTGGCTGTTGCTCAAGTTATTGGGACTTTCAGGTGGCCTCATCACACACAAAGAGCTCTTTACCATCCATCAGAAGAGGGTATGACACATAGGGACCTGACCAGAACATCAGTGGTCATAATCCAATTCATTCTCACAAGGGCCATTTAACAGAGGCAGTGTTTCGATTGAACCTTGGTACAACAGCTACAGAATGCTAACTCACATGCTCTAGAGATGCCCACAGCTCTGTGCTCAGCTGGGCAGACTACCTTCCATAGACAGACATGTTTTCTGTATCTCTCAGCCATCTAAGCCATGAAGTGTCTCTGTATTTGGTCAGTGTTGGGAGGGCACTTCTTACTCTTATTATTGTAAGTAAATGGGCCATGTGATAAGGATGAACACTGAGGAAGTACATAGAGCAAATTAAAAACAGCCATGCACTTTGATTCTACTTATTTGAGGTACCTAGGGGTCCAAATCATAGAAACAGGAAGTAGAATAATTGCATCTAGGACTACAGGAAGGCAGCAATGGCGAGCCACTATTTAATGGGTATAGAGGTGTACTTATACCAGAGGGGGAAACTTCTGGAAATGACTGTACAAAATGATGTGAGTATACTTAATTCCAACCATGAATTTAAAATGGTTAAGATGATAAATTGTATTTTATGTGAGTTCCACCACATTTTTTAAAAAAAAATTTAAACAAACTATTGTCTTACTGCAGTTTAGACAGTTTTATAGTTAACAAGGACAATACTATTACTTTATGTGCTACACATTTGAATATTATATCTAGGTGAATTTCAGTGTCTCCCTCAATTTAAATATGGTGAAAGGTAGGTTAGAAAGACAACAATTTGCAAAGAGTTGGACTAAGATTCAAGCCTAAAGGACCGCCTGCTTTCAACACAGCACACAGTGCTTACCATGCAAACAGTTTATAAGAATAGAGTTAAGCATGTTGACAGATACAGGTGAGGATCTCAAGGCTATGACTTGCTCTGATGTAGCACACCAACATGTATTATGCAGGTATATAATAGAAAGTTCTAAGTAAGAACTAGTCGAGAGAATTCAATAGTTTCTTGTTTATCCAATTCTGTAATGCACAATACCAACTCTGATTTTAGATTACCAACACATGTATCAGATAGCCAGTGAAAAATTTGACGATGAAGAAATTACCATGTTGCCAGGCATGTCTTTGAGGGTCTTAGAGTTCAGAGACACATGCCCCAGGAAAATCTGTAATGCAGCTCTTGTACTCTACACCAAGCTATGAAGAGTAGACAGAGCCTAGGGCACAGCTCAAGGGACCACAGAATAGCTGGATTTAGAAGACATAGCCATAAGAGAGGCATGCAAAGATGTCATCTAGGAGATGAAGAAGAGTATACCACCTACATCTCCAGTCTGCAAGGCAGCTAGCCTTGTTCTGACAAATCCCAGGAAAATGCCCTGGCTTTGAGCAGGCTCTGGGCGACATGTGCCAGTTCTCATCTATTGACCCTGAAACCCACACTGTGCTTGCTCTTGCAACCACTTCCTCACTGGAAAAAATGGCTGGAATCTTTAGACAAAGCTCGATTCCCATCCCTTGGCCAATTCCTGTGATCATCCCATGCCCCTTTGTGGGAACATGGCAGTACCTGGTGTGTGTCAGTGGACCCACTGGTCGCTCAGGTCTTCTTGGAGGCAACGCACCAGGTCTGTTCAGAGAATTGGTCTTAGGTGGCCGAGGCTTTTTAGGTGGGATGGCAGGAACAGAGGGCTTCTGTAAATCCAGTTTTGGCTCTCTCTCTGGTCTTTCTTTAAGTCAGTTTTTGAGGAAGCAAGCATGAAGAAAACAGATAGACCTCATGTCAGTGACAATATTTGGATATGCATTGCTTATTCCCTGCTTTAAAACACACACACACACACACACACACACACACACACACACACACACACACACTGATGCCATTTCTGAGAGCCAAGTTGATAGCAAAGCACACCACTCACTACTTATTCATAGTCAACTTAGAAGGGGTCAGAACTCAATGCCCTCTTCTTCCTGTGTTTTTGCTAGTGCTGGCCCTTCCACCAATGACCTCTAAGCAAGATCCTAGTTAAACTTCAAAGCTTGGATAAAACATCTCCTTAAGATCCTGGGCAGTGCTGGCATACAACTGATATTCCATAGATAGTTGATAGGTTTTACTATATGGCCCACATGATCTTTTACTGGGTATAGGGAAAACGTTGCCCTGATACTTCTCAGATTAACCTCTCAGAAGCTCATCAGAGAATAAGAGAGGATACTGCTCAGCAAATAACTTGTTCAGGGCTCTCTACACAGATTTTGACCTTGAAAGACAAAGTTCTCAGATTGTGGGGTCAGTTTCTGGAGACAGGGAGCTATTAGGGAGAGCTTGAATCCAGATCTGGTAGTCAAATTGGGTGGTGTTCAATGGCAGCTTCAATTCTCCCATTCTCAAACTAGCCTTGCCTTGTGTATGGCAGAAAAAGCATTAACCCACATTCTTACTAATAAAGACTGAACTGCCATGTGTTCACAGGTAAAATGCCTGTATTTGTCTTCAGAACACCTTTCATTGGCAAGAGCAGGCATGAGACCATGTGGTTTGGGCAATCAGAATAAGGGGCAACAACTTTCAGTGCCCCCTAGGGTACTATGAAGGCATCACTGGGCTTGTCTTCATAGTATTTCTTTCTTTCTTTTTTTTTTTTTTAATCAAAAACACTATGTAATCCTTAATTTTATCATACATATGTTGTATGAAAATCATCAGTTTTATCAGGAAATGTCTCCACTTCCTTTTTCTTTTTAATTCGATATATTTTTTTATTTACATTTCAAATGATTTCCCCTTTTCTGGCCCCCCACTCCCCAAAAGTCACATAAGCCCCCTTCCCTCCCCCTATTCTCCCACCCACCCCTTCCCACTTCCCTGTTCTGGTTTTGTCCTATACTGCTTCACTGAGTCTTTCCAGAACAAGGGACCACTCCTCTGTTCTTCTTGTACCTCATTTGATGTGTGGATTATGTTTTGGGTATTCCAGTTTTCTAGGTTAATATCCACTTATTAGTGAGTGCATACCATGATTCATCTTTTGAGACTGGGTTACCTCACTTAGTATGATGTTCTCCAGCTCTATCCATTTGCCTAAGAATTTCATGAATTCATTGTTTCTAACGGCTGAATAGTACTCCATTGTGTACATATACCACATTTTTTGCATCCATTCTTCTGTTGAGGGATACCTGGGCTCTTTCCAGCTTCTGGCTATTATAAATAGGGCTGCTATGAACATGGTGGAGCATGTATCGTTATTACATGCTGGAGAATCCTCTATGTATATGCCCAGGAGTGGTATAGCAGGGTCCTCCAGAAGTGATGTGCCCAGTTTTCTGAGGAACCGCTAGACAGATTTCCAGAGTGGTTGTAACGTCTTGCAATCCCACCAGGAGTGGAAGAGTGTTCCTCTTTCTCCACATCCTCGCCAGCACCTGTTTTCTCCTGAGTTTTTGATCTTTGCCATTCTGGCTGGTGTGAAGTGAAATCTCAGGGTTGTTTTGATTTGCATTTCCCTAATGACTAATGAAGTTGAGCCTTTTTAAGATGCTTCTCCTGGAATTATATGAACTCAGTTTTTGGCATACTAGGTCCAGAAAAGGAGGGGCTAAGCTAAAATGCTGAGGAGAGCTAACTTCTTGGCTGTGCAACAGGAACAGTAACGTGCAAGATGGCATGATATGGATTTTGGCGACATCACAGGGAATGCTGAGACTCAGACACTGGTTCCCTGAAGGGTCTATTGCTTCTGACTAGGGCTTCTGCCTCCCTGTTTCACTGTGGCATAGGATAAGGACTCTGGGAGAGGAAGAGTTCGGGCTGTGTGGCTACTTGGTCAGCCAAGGAGAATAGCTGCTCACACACCCATCTATAAGCTAGTCAGCGTGGGACAGGAGATGAAGTCTCTTCACAACAGAGCATAGCTAGGGTAGAGATATTAGAGTCCTCCATGAGGGCAAAGGGTAGGTGTTCAGTTATTTCATAGCACATGCTTTTAGCAAAGAGTTGATGGGGCATACACTGAATAGTAATTTTTCCCACTGATCTCTAACACAGTCTTGGCCTTCACAATGAGGTTCTAATGACTCAAATTTTACCTGCTCACCAAGAAAGAAAGAGGCATAGATCTTTAACAGCTTGCAATGTTGGCAAAACTTTCAGTATGCTGATGTGAAATATTAAATTCCTCAATAAAATTTCATGAGGCCACCAAGGAGCACCTCCAGATAATTATATTCATTAATTCAGCATTTCTCTTGTGACTTCAAAATAACTGCTTTTTAAAATAGAATTTGCTTGGCTTCCTGTTCATAATAATATAGTACTTTCCCATAAAAAATGTGTGATCAATCAAAAGTTGGCCACCTAGTAATGGGAGACCTTCCACGGCATGCAGATTTCTTTGGGAAGGACACCCAGAGTGATGGGAATCAAGCACATTTGTTAATCTGACTGTGTGAGGTTTTCAAGAGACCTCTCTGGCAATGGAATTTCTAAACTCTCTCTGATGACTATGAGACTGAGTTGCTTTTCCCAGTATGATCATTTCCCCCACCCTTACCCCTTCAATATTCCTGGCCAGGAATATATGTCTGTAATGCTATTAGCCAGAGTCAAGGGTCCAGCAGTGACCAAGGATGAGGGCTTTCATTTGTCTGAATAGTAATTCCAGCAAGCCAAGACCACCTATCAATGGTGCATGAACCCCTCCCTACCACATACCTAGAAAAGTGGAGAGATTAGATAGAAAGAAAGCATCAGATATGTGCAGAGTCCTTGATGAACTTACAAACCACCAACTTTGGGGTACAGACAAGATGGCAATAGTAGACACATTATGGAAAAGCCCTAATATGTTCAATGACTGGGCTGGTTGGTTTTAATTTTATGAAAAACTCTGTCCCTGTAAAAGTACCACATAACCTATCATATTTCTTTCAAAATGAGACGTTTGGAAGCAGTCAAAACAAACCTGTAATCATATATTCCAAAGAAAAAGCAAATTGTATGGGTAATCGGGCCTAGCATCACGGTGGCTTCACTGCTCACTATTCTAGATGTGCCAATGAAGAATTGATCTCATACCTTTCTCTTCTGTTCTGTTTGGAAGTGTTTCTGGTCTTTCAGGAGGTATCTTTTTAATTTCATGTTTTCTCTCTGTGGTACCTAGGAGGGAAAAGCTAATTGCAATCAGAAAATGTTTTCTGTATTTATTTAGTTGACACATCCGCATTTAAATATTTATCAAGTATAGCAAAGGCAATAGATTTTTCCCCCATGAGATGGCTGCTGGTGTTATGCATATCTTAATTGTTCAGAAACATAGCAGAACTCATTTCTAGTCTATGTCACGAAATTTGGCACTTGGGAGGCCAAGGCAGGATCACTACAAATTCTAGGCCAACTAGGGATCTCTTTCTCTCTCTCTCTCTCTCTCTCTCTCTCTCTCTCTCTCTCTCTCTCTATATATATATATATATATATATATATATATATATATATATATATATATAAAACATATATATATGTTTAAAAAGAGTAATGGTGTTTTTATTAATTAAATATTTATAGGCATGCAAATTCTTTTTAAAGACACAGTCTCTGTATATATATATGTATATATAATTTGCATGCCTATAAATATTTAATTAATAAAAACACCATTACTCTTTTTAAAAAAATATTTAAACAGTTTCCTTGGACATTAAAAGTTTTTGAAGTGCATGCCGATGAAGCAGGCATGCAGAATGTGTTGAAATAATTTACTCATCTAAACATATAACTAAAGAATCATAACAAGCACATTATATCTTTTGAATAAGAACAGGTTTCATAAGGATCTACACTATCTTGTAATAAACTAAGTAATACAGTCTGGAATTGTTTGATAGACCTTGCATTGTAAGGTAAGGTCTATATTCCCTTTGCTGGCATGGGGCCAGCTTTGCAAATGTTTTGACCAGTAGTTGAAATAATTCCACCCTATTTCCAAGGTCACATTTTGAGGCCATCTAGCTTACACTTTATTTGCTGGAATGCTGTACATCCATATAAGAGATCAACTACCTCAGAGAAGCCATGCAAACATACTCTGGCCTCCAGCCCCAGCTAAGCCCAGTCCTGACATAAGTAGCAACACATGTGAATGAAGCAGCCATCTTTCAGGTGGATATACCAGCATCAGTTAGTTCAGCTTTCCAAACCACTGTCCCAGTAGAAACTAATCATTCTGGTAATGCCCTCTTCACATTCTTAGCCCACAGAATCTATGGCTCTATAAAGAACATTATTTTATACCACAAAATTTAGAGTGGTTTCTCATATACCAACAATATCTAGAATATAATTTTGAGGAATAGGCAGATTTGTTACAGTGGTTTTCCCTAAATCCTATCTCTGTGTCTGAATTCTTCAAGTATTACATATTTCCCAATGCATCACTTTACATTTGTTCTTGCGGCCTGCCACTGTTCCCTCACCTGAGGGTCTCATCTTTGCTATTGGCCTCAGGCATACAAGAGCACTGGGAACTAGCTATAACACAAAACAGTCCAAAGTACTCTCTGATAGACTTGTATGAGTACCTGACTGCCCACCTGGTTGGTCCCGTGGCATTGAAATCAGAAATATGAGGCCCCAAGAGGTAAAAAAAAAAAAATTGAAATTTCCATTAAACACATACTTCATGTGACAACCTTTAACGACACTATACATTAAACATTTTTTCTGATTTATATCATTTACATATCTGGGTTCTTTTGGTAAAAGGAAGTAGATCACAATGGGAATATGAATATCTATGTATTTCCTCATTACAAAGCAATTCTCAAGATACTTCAGGATAAAAGAGCAGGAAGACAAAATGCTGTCGTGCTTTACCCAGGAGATATTCACTGCAAATCTGGTAAAATCATTTCAAAAAGAATTTGTCTACCACTTACCATATAGTCTCATTACTAAAGACAATTCTACTATCTCTAAGAATTTGGTCTTATTTACCCTATTCTAGGCTGCCCAATTTTCAAACTGCTCAGTTCGATGCCTTGGGCTCCAAGTGATTACTAAGGCCCTCTAGAGAGGGTCTCTAGGGTCTTCAGAGAAAAAACACTCAACTAGTCTATTTTAATCTTAGCACAATAAAATATTTATATAGCCAGAGCCACTAGGTGGCAAAAGGAAACTGTTCAATGTTAGTGGGAATTGGGGTGGAATAGGAGGTAGAATTAATACCCAACGTGGGGCCAATCTCTGTAATTCTTAATTAGAGCCAAATAAATAAGAAAGAAATGTAATCTTAAATGGATTTTTCCTCTAAATTTGTAGTCCTTTAAAAAACTTTGATTTTTTTTTTTTTGAAACAATTACTTCTTACTTGGAAGTCAGCCTGAACTTCATAGTGAGTTTGGGCCATCCAGGAATAGAGAGGCCCTGTGTTTAAAAAAAAAATACTTCTTAATAAATGTGTGAAAAAAAATCAAACCTGACCATTTTTATCTATTCTTTTATTATGTTCTATACATATAATTGTGGATTTTTAAATTAAAAGCAGCCGTAATTTTATTTTAGTTGTTTCTTGTTTTTATATCCTCTTTCCCTCCTAAATGTGTTAACAAACCACTTAGTCATTCACAAAAGGGATTTCTCTTCACAATTAAGTGTGACTATTATACAGAGGAGTTCCATTGGGAAGCATGATCCGTCATCTTCACTTACAATCCACCATGCAATGACATCACTTCTTCCTATATTATTCACCCTTAATATCTAAACTACACAGAATGAGTAAACTAAATTTTGTTTTCAAGACTAGAAAATAATCAAGAGGGAAAGTATCTATGGCTAGAAAACCATCTTTTTGTTGGGGGAAGTGAAGTAAGTGCAAATTTTGGCTAACCACATAGGACAGAGAAGCGAAACCCCAGCAACTCTGTTCATATACAATGACACAATCCCATGGGAACCTGACCCTTAGTAAGGACAATAACCGGGTCTTTGCGCCTCAAAAGCAGATTGTTTATATATATATATATATATATATATATATATATATATATATATATATATATATATATCCAGTTCATTTTATAGTATTTTCTGGCCATGAGGACCCCAATTTCTGCACTGTAGTGGAGACACATTTTAGTGATATGGGTTCTTTCGTTTATTTGTGTCTAGGAAAAACTAAATAAAACCTGCATGCTGAGACCAAATTACAACCCCCAAACTAGCAGTCTGTGAATCCAAAAATCTTGAATTTTAACAAAGAAAAATTGAATTTGTGCAAAAGAAAGATGAACATCTTGTTTGCTGGACCTGAAAGGTACATTACCTGCCCCTTGTTTGAGGACAGGAGCCGATGGAGGTGGCGGTTTCTTGGGTCTCTGAAAAAAAATCAATCAAAATTACACATAAGACTGTTGGCAAGCTGTAGTATCACAGTCAGACCACAGACATTGTTTTCTATGTGCAGCATGGAGAATTTAGAGAATCTCTCCAAAAAAAATTGAGCAATTCTCTCTCTGGAGACACCAGCTTTCTTTTGGCACCTCTAAATAAACACTGAAGCAAATTCAATCGGCAAAACAAAACTCAGACCATCAAATGAAACACAGCTTCCCCCTTCCTAAATTTACAACAGCCTTCTAGAAAAGCTCAGTTCAGCAAAAATGGCCTGAAACCAGCAAGCACAATGGTGCCCCTAAGCTGAAGCCACATTTGCAATTAAGATTTAATCAGCTGAATAACAAGTGGTTCAACAAGAGTGACCATGAAGACTCAAAATCAGATCTGATAGGATGTATCGGACATTCCGCTAAATGCAGACCAAGAGTCTACTGCAGCCTGGCAAGTCCCCCCCTCCTCCCGCTTTTGCCTCTTTTTATGCTGAGGCAGGTCATTTGTGAGATCTTTCATATAGCAGTTATACCTTACAACATGTGCTAAATTGGAATGGATGTGGGTTTTTTTTAAGTGGCCCACTATTTCTTTTACACTATGTCTATTATACATTGTTACTCCATAGGTGATAGAAGTAGCAATGCAATCAATAGCATTCATCCCTGAAGTAGTTTCAGAGTTTCTGGGCTTTTCCTTGTCATCCAAGATTGATTATAGGAGGGAGATGGACAAAGATGAACTGGGTAAACATTTCAGTGGTCAGAGAACACAGCCAGACACCATCTTGTACTGTGACGCTAAGGGCAAGGGGAGAGCCATCCAGTGTGATAGCACCGAGGAAGGATGCAGGGAACTGGGTGGAAGGGACCGATGCTTCCCATCACCATTGACACCCCTTACTTGCTCGGGCACCATATAGTTGTAGTTCTAAGAAACCTACAAAGAGCATGTTCCGCTTTCCAAAAATGTTGTGGCGTGACATTACCACAAAAGGCACATGCCTAGCCTCCACTCTGGCTTACCTTCCTCTGACACAGTACTAGACTGCAGAAAGAATATGTTTCCAATAAAATCCAGAGTATATAAGACACGCAAGAACATGTGTTCTTGTGTTTGTTTGTGTATTTTTATCTGAGGAGGGGGAATCATAGCATTCAGGCTCTGGATTCAATGCATTTTCAGCCTGATACTTCATTAGTTACTGATTCCATTACTTGATTAGTTACTCTGAGCACATGCTATAGCATGGTAGGAAAGACAAAGGGTTCTGAAAGCTGATGATCAGTACAAATCTCTGGTATTAGATGATGACAAGAAATTTCACCTAGCTCTCCTTTCTCACTAATAAATGGCCATTAATATTATCTTTCAACTTGGGAGGAGATAGTTTTGCAAGAAGAGTTAGTAATCTCCGACTTGGGTAACTCATGTAGCAACTCTATGAGGAACTGGTATCAATATGCCCATGTTGCTGTTGAAATAATTGAGAGAAAGTCATTTCTCAAGGTCACCAAGCTATTAAATGAAGCAACCTATTAAGTGGGGTAGAGGGGACTGGGAGTAAAGCCCAGGGCTGTTTGATCCGCAGCACACTGTTAACCACTATGAAGGCCCAGGGCTGGCCACGAGGCAGGCATAAGAGCACATACATAGAATTCATCAAAGCACAGGCAATAGTACAATGGTCAGATTGCAAGGAGGAAACAGTTATCAAACTGCAGCTACGGTATGAGCTCACCTATGCTGTAACACACAAAAAAACTAGAAAGAGTGAAAAGGAGTAGGTTTAAAGTGCTGGTTACTGACTAGCAAGATTATGTGTGTACACACTTGGGTATGTTTCTTCCTCCATATTTCCCTGTGCGTAAGAGCAGACAAATGAACTTTATTAGGAAAAAACAAGCTGCTCCCAGGGTCTCCTGCCCTTGAATACAGTCCCTGCACTGAGTGGGTGTGTTTGTGACTCAGGCTCTCCCAATACTCTATTCCCTTTGTCAGCTTTTTCCAGTTCCCCATTAACTCTGTCCTTCCTTCTCTGTCTTGGTATAAACTAGTTTGGGAATGGATATATGTTTACCTAATGAAGCTATTGCTGAAACCTTGCCATTTAATCTTCCTTTACCTCAGGATCTGAGTTACTGCTTAGTCATGAAACTGACAACACCCTATGGCCTAATTCTTCCCTGCCAAGTCCCAACAATGCCTATTCCTGGATGTCTTTTCTCCATCCTTGCTGGTTTGAAGTACTCTTAATTTTTAAAATGTTTTTTTTTTTTTAACTTTCTCTTTCCACTCTGTGGATCTTGGAGATCAAGCACTTTTCCTGGCTGAGCCATCTCTCTGGCCGTGGTTTAAAATAATCTATAAACAATCTCACAGAAGCCTTTGTAGAAGAAGCTTTTACCCCAGAGACATTGCCTCAAAATACATGGGGGGGGGAAAAAAAAGGTAATGACGATTACAAATTATCACACTTTCTATGATTACTGAACCATGTAAAAACCAAACCAAACCCAAACTCTCCTGATGTGTAAGGTTTAGTCTGTAGCTGATACATGAAATGTGACATGGAAAGGAATGGGTGGAAGAAAAGAAAGAGATAGGAAAGGAGGGTGAGAGAGAGGATGGGAAATTTTGTAATAACAGGCTGTGTGAAAAGTGGTTCCAGAAAGTGAGTGTGGCAAAGGGAGGAGGCAGGGGCCTGCACTGATGACGAGTGTCATGGCCACTGCAGAGGAAGTTAGGACACACATTTAAAAGGAAGAGCTCGTTTGCAAGCAGTGAGCTGTCTGTACTACACTGGATAAGTAGCAGCCAGCAGAGGGAGTTTATTCTCCCTGCCCCATCTCCCCCGAAACCCCCACACGGCTTTTGGACTGAGTCCACTTGCTCTGGTGTCAGTAAGTTAAACTGATTATAATTAGGTCATTTCTCTCTTCCCTTCCCCCCTCCAAACCCTCCTACCTCCCTTTCCTTGCTCTTTCAAGACCTATATGGCTCTAGACCACCTCCTCAAAACTTGGAAATACTGCACATGGTCCCACTTTTATATTTTAATATGCCAAACTGGGTGACAAGAACAGAGCAGGCAGAGCAGCCAGCGCCCAGCACAAGTGTGGTAATAATAAACATAGCAGTTGCTGATTCTCCAAGAAATAGAGATGAGCAGGCCCAGAGTGGCTTTTCTTCAAAATGCTCAAGTGTGGCTGGATGAAGGCAATGGTCTGAGGAACCCACCAGGCTCCGCAGCAGGCCCGGGGATCCTCTGTGGAGTCTAATAGCTACACACCAACTAGCTGCTTTGACCCGGCCGAGGACCTAAAGTCCTGCATTTTTGGAGTCAATCATTCCATTTATTCTCTCATCCCTCTTTGCATGGTAAAAGAACAAATCCCCAATTCCAAACATGGGTGGCTTTAGGCTGCTTGACTTCTAGGTAAGAGCTGAAAACAAAGCAGTGGATGTGGGGCCATGAGTTACAGGAGGAACCCCCCTCTGCAATGGTGAGGATGCCCAGGGGGACTGTGGCAAGCAGCTGGCAGTAAAGGGGCTCTGGAAACGGTCCAGGCATCGAGAATTTATTATGTAAAAAAACCAACAAGAAAATGCCAGTAACAATAAAACCCAGAGAGCCAACATTTCCTGATTTGTCGTAGAGTCTAAAGCCTTCTGTGACCTCATGTATTTAGGGCACATATATCTAAGTATGTGTATGTTCACCTCTGACTGCATATGCTTCAAGCGGAAATAACCTGTCATCCTTCAAAGGACAAACCAGCTATATTTGGTTATTACCATTACAGCACCAGGAAGGAAACATATCTGAATGTTCCAGAGTATGGATAGCAGGAAGGCAAACTGCTTCCTGCTGAAGGGATTTCAAAACCAACTCTGCCCCTTGTTTGACAAGACTTGCCTGTTCCAACCCAAGGAGCTTGTCAGCTGGCTCAACTGCTTTTTCCTGGCAGGAACTGTTAATCTGCGGCTTTGCTTTATGAAGCAGTATATGGCTCCTCCCCTCCAAACCTCTGAGATATGCTCTGTTAAAAATAATCCCAGGACAGACCCTGGTGGCTAATGAGATATAAGGAGATGGCTTAGCCAGTTTGATGTTGCCGGAGAACACCTAAATCTGAGTGATTTATAAAGAAAAGATGTTTATTTGGTTTCTTCATTTTGAAAGTCCAAGAATGCGGTGTTAGCTTCTGATTGGCTTATAATAAGGCTTTTCTACTACTTCAATTCATGCCAGAAAATGGGAGGAGCAGAAAGTACAGGTAGAAGCAGCAGGCGTACAAGAAAACCTGAAGTATGGTGCCAGGATTGCAACCTATTTTCATGAAAACTAATTCAGTCTCAAGAAAGTTAACCAGGTCTCTTCAGGAATATAATAACCAGGGGAACTGGGAGGAGTAAAAAGTGGGAAAACTGTGGTTGGGATATAATGAATGATAGAATTAATCAATTCATGAAGGTGATACCCCATGACCTATCTCTTTTTGATTTGTTTTCAGTGGTGGGAACTGAACTTAGCACTTGGCATATGCTAAGCAAGCACTCTACCACCAAGCTAGAGTCCCAGGCCCTTTCATCCTCAAAGATTCAGTTTATCTCAATACTGTACACAGGCTACCAAGCTCCAACATGAATTTGGACAGGGCTCAAGCCCATTTGAATCCTAAGGCAGAATCAGGACTGAGTTGGGGGAACAGGTAAGCAAAGTGTAGCTCAGATCTTTAGCTGCTTTAGGCCGTAGAAAACATCTTCATGCATCAAGTTAAGCTGAGAGACTGGAAAGTATACAAATGGATTTTTCCAGACTAGGGCACCCATCACAATTGTAGAGAAGATGGGAGGCTCTGTCCTGCCCTTATTGTGCCCACCAAGTCTGGAGGATCGACTACACTTTGAAAGCATGGAGCTAGGACAGCAATCTGGGTGACAGATATATAATGTGTATAACTGCTTCTCTGTACCTTCCAGAGTTCAAACAACCAGCTGCACTGTCATCTGCACAGGAGATCCCAGGGAACCATTATATAACCTCCTCTTGGGAGAATCTCTTGCTGGTTTCCTATCTCAGTCTCTAGCCTCATTGTATGCATCTGTAGTCTCTCTTATGGTTAAACCAATCACATGCATGGCCTATTAGGGTCATCTAGGCTCTGGAATAGAGCTTCCCCACCCTGCAAGCAAGAACTTCATTATATATCCAGATCCCATGTGTAGTGGAAGGACCTGGACATCCCTTTGTCTAAAAGTGGAATATGACAGGAGCCAGCTTCATGCATCCCCCTCCCTTCTTCCTTTTCTTTTATACTAGTACACAAGGGAACAATGAACAGGAAAGGAAGCGCAGAAGAAAAAGCAGGCACATTTGACACAAGACCAAAACACAAAGAGATCCTATTTCTCTGCCGATTTTATACCATATAGACTATAGTCATGATGAAGGAGAAGCTTGGGGTACCAGCTCAAAGAAGTTCCAACTGGAAAATGAAATACCAGCCCGATAGATAATGATATGACAAATGAGATGTTCAACTGGGAGAGCAGAGGCTGTAAATACTGCCAGGAAGGAAGAGGTGATGTCATCTGGGTGGCCTGGGAAACCCACTGACGCTGTATCAATAGGCCAAACTTAGGTGACATAAGCAGCTCGATAAGCTCAGTTCCCAGAGAAACTCAATACATGAGACAGAAATGCTATAAGGGGATTATTTTTCCTAAAACTGGTTATTTGGGGGACATATATTTATTTTTTAATTTATTGGCTACATTTAGAACTTAGAAAAATTATAAGAGATCTCTGAGGGCTAATAGACATGCCTAGGAATGAGAAAAATATTGGCTAAGAACAAATTTATAAACTGGGCTGTCATTAATAGGAGCTCCCAAGAACTTGGCAAAAAGAAAAGTAGTCAGAAGTAATGCTATAAAACTCATCTATGGTGGATTAAAGCATCATGGAAACTCCTTTTGTATAAAAGTTGGAAATCTGCAAAACTGCCTGATCCAGAACAAATGTATGAGGATGTCCAGGCACAGAGCTATAACTGAGAATGTGGGAAGTCAAAGGATCATATCAGAGTGACTATCAGAGTGACTAGACATTGTTATGAACAGGAAAGATCTGTTCAGTGGTTATTATAAAAGATTTATTCACTCACTTATTTGTTTGTTCATTCATTCATTCATTCTCTGCCTGCCTGTCTCTGTGTCTGTTTCTCCCCCCAGCCTCTCACACAAGTGGACACACCTGTGCAGTCACATGGAGCTCAGAAGAGGTTACTGCATGCCTGCAGGCATCGCTCTCTACCTATTCCTTTGGAGATGGAGCCTCATGTTTCCTTGGATAGGTTGGAAGCCAGCAACCTCTGGAGACCCTCATGTCTCTGTCTTTCTCAGAATTGGAGTTACAGGCATGTAAAAGATGCCTGGCTCAAGTTTGTCTGTTTTTGTTGAGACATGGTTTCATGTATCCTAAGCTGAGTTCAAACTCAATACACACCCACAGATGAACTTCTGATCCTCTTGCCTCTATCACCTGAGTGCTGGGATTATAAGTGTATAACACCTCACTCAGATGAGGAAGGGTTGGGGATCAAACTTAGGACTCTGTCAGTAGTTAATATGGAAAGAAAAACACTGCTGTCAAAGCCAACAGAACAGTGCTCTTGTAACAATTGGGTTTAGCTGAACTCAGTATATGGCTCCCTTGGCAAAACTTTTCCTTCCATGTGTGAAGAGGGCCTCAAGCCATACCTGCCTGGCTTTTTCCAAGAAAAGTTCACTCCTCCCACAAGGGTTCTTTGTCTTCCCAGAGAAATCTAGAGTTGTAGTAGTAGTTGTTGTTGTTGTGAAACCTGGATCCTAAGAAATTAGACCCACAGTGGTGTGAGCCCAGGGCAGGCAGAGCCTTGTCTTCAAGACTGGCTAGCACTTCTCAGTTCAGGTTGCAATTAGTAAGCTGGCAGCCTGCTGCTTCCTTAAGCCTGGGAGGAGGCAAAGTGAGGCTGAGTCACAGCAGCAGAGACAGACATCTTCAGGGCAGGTTTCAAAGTCCCTGTGGCTGAGAAGCAAATGTCTCACTGTGGTATATTCACTAGGGAAACCCTTGGGCGAGCCTTAGAGGTTATTCAGGAAACCTAGCTGCACTAGAATGCACTGGAATGGCCCTGCAGCTTCTGATGATCTGCCTTCTTCTCTTAGAAGGTCCACAGCCTGAGATGTTCCTGAAACACTACCCTTCAAAGGACAATCTTGCCAAAGATTGATCCTAACCTTTGTCTCTTTCTAATGACATCAGGATGTTGTTCCTAAAAATCAGTCCTAGCTCCCTGTTACACTTCACTAACAATGACAGTGCACACACCTTGCTTCATTAGAGCTCTCCAGAATATTTCGTCTTCCATCCTGATGTTCAATTGTACTGTCAAGGCTCAAAATAAACAGTGATTGCATCTAGGTTCTCCTCTAAATAGCTTTAAAATATGCACCACGAGATCAATGAACACTCTCTCCTGGAATACCTTGAGGAAAAGCCACAGAATGCTTGTGGCTCTGAAAAGAGAATCTACTGAATGTTCTCAGGAAGAAAGTCCATCTGAAACTGCAAAGGGCCTCCTGATGACCCTCTTGAGTCCACATCCTGGCAGAAACGATGTCAGACTCAAAAGCATGCCCTGATGAGGCCTGCCAGGTCCAGAAGCCTGCTGTGGAAGACTTGCTTCCATCCATCCTGATTATTTGCAGACTGTCCTCTTTTCTGGGTGAATGATTGTAACCCCAGTCACTGGCAAGACGAGATGACATCTTCTGAAATTGGTGGCAGAAGGTTTCAGACACCATAACCCACACAGCATCTTCATGTTAATGATTCTAATCACCTTTACACTGTCAATTCAGCAAGTGGCCTCTTCTGGCTTGACCATATTGTCACCGACTCCTCAGTATTCTAGGTGCAGCAATAAAGGCTGGAATAGCAACCATAGCAACGGGTGCACAGCTATCCCATTGGTTTTCTAAGCCAGTGGGGATAAGAAAGGGATTTTCTA
Source organism: Apodemus sylvaticus (assembly GCF_947179515.1). Classification (NCBI taxonomy): domain Eukaryota; kingdom Metazoa; phylum Chordata; class Mammalia; order Rodentia; family Muridae; genus Apodemus; species Apodemus sylvaticus. Next base: position 20,367 of record NW_026263255.1, read on the forward strand.
CTTTGAAATTTCAAAAACCTAAGTGTCACATTAGACAATACCTTTTCCGCTATCTGAAAATTACTTTTCAGTTATCTGACAGGTGTGACTATTGTATCCTTAAAACTGAGTTTTCTTCTTTGTGAGGATAAAATTTAAAAAAAGAGATGATGGCTGCTTGTCTGAGGTGGCAGAGATGCCCATGGGGCTCTACAAAATATGCACGCCTCAACAAGGAGGCCATGCCATGTCCTCTCAGCGTGAACAACCTCACTCTCCTGTGGAAGCTACTTCCCTTAAGATCTTATGTAATGAAGAGCTTCTAGAACAGAGTCTATCTCTTATGAGTGAATTCATGGTCCCAGCAATATAAGACTAAGAATTTAAAGGCAGAGCACCACAATAGAGCCAACTGTAGGTTTTCTTCATTTGTCAGAAAAAAATGGTCTAGTGTTTACCTTAGTCTTCAAAACCATGTTTCTGTCACCATAAAAATGACAAACTATATGAAGGAAGGCATGTTGCTTAGCCATAGCCATTCCATGATATAAATAAACAATAACATTTTGGAATCTGTGTTTGAGTGGTTACATGATCCCCTATGGACACAAAAATACACTGTACTATATTCCTTTATATAACGGTATACTGCATATACATAACCTACATTCCTCTTCCTATTTACTATAAAATCACATTTAGATTACTTATAAGTAGCTGTTACAGGGTATTGTTAGGGAATAATTCTTTAAGTTTGTGTATGTTCAGCACAAGTTTTTAAAACCTTTCCAGTCTATGGCTGGTTCAACTATGGATATGGGGGTCTGTGGATACTTCAAAATATCATGTTACATGGTCAATACCTGCAATTTGATCTTTCAGCTTTCCTTTAAAAAATGCAAATCTGTCGGGCAGTGGTGGCGCACACCTTTAGTCCCAGCACTTGGGAGGCAGAGGCAGGCAGATTTCTGAGTTTGAGGCCAGCCTGGTCTACAGAGTTAAGTTCCAGGACAGCCAGGGCTACACAGAGAAACCCTGTCTCAAAACAAAACAAAACAAAACAAAAATGCAAATCCTATCGCCTCAGACTGAACTAATTAGATAATGAAACCTAGCAGAGTGGCCAAAGGAGGAGACTCACAACAAAGGATTTTCCAGACTCAAACGTGGGTGAGGAAGGGGACCACAATCCTGTGGATGGGCCTGTGCTCCACTCACTGAGGCCCAGCCACAGGGAGACTCCTTCAGGAAGCCCTGCAGGCCAGCCTTGCTGCCTAATTCTGAGTCAACAAGGGCAGCAACCGTATGCTTCATTTCTATTTATCTACCATGAAGGCCAGCCCAGGGAAAAGTTTCCAAAAATACTGAGGGAATGACTGAAAACTCAAACACAATTGTCAGGCAACAAACAGATCCAGGAAAAATATGAGAAACAGCATGAAGAGTGTGTGAGTCTTTGCTTGGTTATCTCTATAAATACATTTTACATGTCACTGGATATCTTTTTTAATGGCTACTTGTCAAAATTTTTAGCCTCATTTAGATTCCCAGGGAAATTAACCAAGATATCAAGATACTGAGTTGATTTGGTCAGATGAAGCAAAAAAAGAACCAGAGTTTCTATTTTGGCATTATATCATAGTTGTGGCTAGTTTCCCCCTCCCCTTACAGATAGTAATTATAACTACTAGAATGGTTAATGTGTACAGGAAAATTTATTTACTACTGGATACATTTTGAGGCATCTCCCAAGATTATGCCCTTAGATCATCGAATGAGTGTGAAATCCATAGCCATGCTTTTAATACACTTTAATAGCTTGCTTTTTTTCTGTTTACATAAGAAATATGTTGTAGTCTATACATGTCAATCCCTCTTGGTATTTTAACCAGAGCTCTGGAGAATCTAAATCCTGCTTCTTCAGGCCTTTTTGGAATCTTGATGCTCAAAGTGTGATCAATGGATCGGCAGTGTCATCATTACCTGGGAGTTTGTTAGAGATGTTAGAACAATACTACCTTTTTAAATAAGTACATCCATTCATCTAAACAGCATAGATACCATTAAGTGGTGGTGTGACAAACTACTAGCACTGTAGGTATCCTTACCAAATATCATCTCAGGAATGGTGATGTATCAAAGTCGATGTGATAGTTAATATTGTCAATTAGATGAGATCTACAATCACTTAGGAGATGAACCTCTACAATCACGTAGGAGACAAACCTCTACACATGTCTATTAGGAAGTCTCCCTTTAGTTCTTAGCATGCCCTTAGACCAGCTGTTGCCACGATGGACTGTAATCTCCCAACTGTGAGCCAAAATAAACCCCTACTTTCATAAGTTGTTCCTGTCAAATACTTTGTTACAACAACCAGAAAAGTGAATAATACAGTCAGGTTTAGCCTGGTCCAAGAACAGAACCCTCCCTGGAACTGAAGGGACTCTAGACCTGAAATCAGGCAAAAGCTTCAGTAAAAGGCTGTGAGGTAGAGAAGAGGATAGGTAGATGAGATCAAACAGCTGTCCCTTCATACTGTAAAGAATTTCCAGTTATCACCATTTTTTGTTACATCATTAGCAGAGAAACAATACAGAAGGAGTAAGGCAAAAAGACTGGGTCATCTAAACAGTAGCCATCATCGAACCAGTTCCCACAAAGAAAGAGACAACCTGGGGGAGATGTATAAATATGCATTTAAGTATATGTATACACATATGCAAATATAATATAAAATTAGCAAGCTGTGCTCTCCATTCTTAGTCTCAAAATACAATTTTCAGCAACTTTAAATATTGGCTACTTCAGCACCCCCAAAGACTGTGTTATATAAAACTGGAGGTATTTTCTTACTATGTAGGACATCCAGGGTTCTGGCAGCTTTCCCGAGAATTTCAATGGGCCAGGTACTGCTTTAAGTACTCTATATCCATTAAACTCTGGAGAGCAGTCAGCAGCTGGTATGATGAGCTTGTCCTATGGCAGCCAGGGGCTCAGAACCCAAGCCCGTTAAACGTTTAAATGTCACTGCTCTTTTATTTCATACCAAAAGTTCTCTACCTCCCAAGTCTTATTATCATTGAAGCCACAATTCTGACAGAAAGGGAGACAATGAGATCAAAGCCAGGGAGACTTACATTCCCTTCCTTGTCAAAGTCTGGTGGAAGTAACTTCACGAAGTTGTCAGGAAACACTCCTCGTCTGCCATTGAGCTCTCCTTCCCACCAGCCTACATCGATGCAGTCCTAGAAACAGTGCAATGGAAAGTAAGACATGGCGGGCAGAAAGTGGTGGGATCCTGTTATGGAAGAGTAGAAGCTCTTTTTTTCTTTCTTTGCTTTGTGGTACTGGGGATGGAACCTAGGAACCTATATATACTAGGCAAATGTTCTACCTTTCACATATATGCCTGGCCCAAAGAATTCATTCCTTCAGGGTATTATCAATGTGACAATTTACTAATTTAGCATGGAGTTCAAAGTCAGGAAGAATAATACACAGTACCAGTAGGTTTCAAAGCTCAGCTGGCATTTCAGATGCCCTAAATCTAGTCCTCCTTTCATTTGTTTTTAACTTCGTTTTGGTTTTTGTTTGTTTGTTTGTCTGTTTCTTTGTTTGTTTTTGGAGACTAGATCTCATGTAATTCAGACAGTCCTTGAAGTATTGATCCTCTTGACTCTACCTCATGAGTGCCAGGATCTCAGGTATGTCTAAGTCACCATGTCCAGCTTAAAGTTGCCTTTTTTTATTTCCTTAAAAATGAGAGAATACACATTTTTTCATTTCAATTTTACCGAAACAACAGTATTTCATTAATTGCAAAGGTAGCTTAGAAAACACCACTTACACAAACATCCTCTTTGATAGATTGCCACAATGCTTGTCAAACTTTAAAAGGGCTTTGTGACAGCCACCAAGAATAAGAAGAAAAACGTTACATTTTACTCGAGTTCATTAGCATACAGGTCCTTCACCTTCTTTTGATATCAACAGGGCACAGATGCGTCTATAACCTAGTCACCATAACCTACTTATTCATTTAGATCTCAGAATATTTTCTATTCCACCCACCAATTAAATGCTTCTTCGATAGTTATTTTGTGCTGTACACTGCACCACAGCAGTGGCTGTATAGAGGGCACTGAGCAAGATTTGTAAGAACTTCACCTTTTCCAGGCTTCTACCCTGAAACCCCTAGGCATGCAACTGCAGGCCACAGAACCACTCCCCCAGATCTTTTGAGAACCACTCCCTCTAGATCTTTTGAGTACAACGCCCATTCTGTGATCTAAAGCAAGACAGCAAAGATCCCTATTGCTTTCCAGTGCATGTTTGACATACATACAACTGTCAAATAAATATCATACCCTTGAATTAAAATAAAACTGCTAAGGTCTAGCTGAAACCAAAGTGAGTGAACATTTTTTCAGAAAGTACTGACAACACAAACCTTTAAAAGTTATACTCAAAGTAAGATGATGGTCAAGAAAGAAGGACTTCTGCTCAGGAGCTGTAGAGATATTCCATCAACCTCTAAATCAGGGATAGAGACAAGGAGGGTCCAAGAACTAGAGGGCCATGGATTTGTGGTTCACACAGGTCTTGCTGGAGTGGACATTCCAACAAGGTAGGCTGTACAGCATCTTTTTTCACCTTTATGCTCTTCAGCCCCTTGCACAATGGTCCCCCATGATAAATGTGCACTTTGAGGAAGACTAATGAATTTGGCCTAACCCTGCTGCAGGTGAAATTACCGTCTTCCCCTCCCTTGTGATATTGGTGACAGAAGTCTTCCTTTAGAAAACAATGCAGATTTTGGAGATCATCTTTGGTCATGAACTGAAGCACCAAGTTCAGATTTACCCAGAGCAAAACACTTCCAACAAGAGAGAATGCTGATCTTTCCAGAAAGTTACAATAAATCCAGGTAAGTAGTTTAGATCTGTCCCTTGTTATGTCAGCCTCTAATCAATCCCCAAAGAAGACATTGTGGTAGCATAGCTTGATGGCTTCTAAGAACATTATAAATGTTATCAATAATACCACAAAACCTTACAAAGTAGGCAGGGGGTTGGATTTTTTTTTTATAATGAACCAACCCTTAGAAATTCTTTCAATCCTGCTTCTAAGGATATCCCTGGAACATCTTCCATCTTCTCTTTCTGCTTGTGTCCTTAACTTCAAAATTCAGCTTGAAATGTACCTTTAGGCAGGCAAATATGATGACTATCTTCTTTTCTGTGCTAACCATACTCCATTCAACCAATATCTATTAAGTGCTAAAGCACATTAAAGTTCTGTAGGTACTAAACTTTAAACATGTAGTCTCATGATACCTACTCCCAGAGCCTAGAGATGCCTGTGGAAAACAGACATGCAGTATCCCATAGTACTGTTTGGGTAAGAGTTCTTCACCATATGCTCTGGTAGGAAAAAAAAAAACCAGAAATCATTATCAGCTTTTCAAATCATCTCAAATCTTTGTATGTGAGGAGGGTTTGCTTATGTGAGGACTGGGCTTCCGTTTTCTTTCATTTTGGCTCATTTGATACTGAATCATATCCAACAAAGACATGCAAATATTGATTAGTGCTACATTTTTTAAAGTTCCTAAATAGTATGAAACGGTTTTTCACTTCAGCTTCAATCAAACAGTACCCCAACAATCATTTTATTTTTTGTGTGAGGAAAAAAGAAGTAATATGCAAGAGCCTATCCAGCATCACTTGAGAACTCAAGCACCTCTACATGGGGAAACCAGTACATAACAATGACATGTTTATCATGTCTTCCAGTAGCAAAGGGTTCAGTGGCTTCAGTGGGTTATCTAAACTCTGCTTCTAAAGGAAAGTGCTAGCATATAATTATCATGTAATATAAAGCAAGAGCCAGAAAGTACAAAGGACAGACACAATATGTCTATTGTTCTGATGAGTATAAGAAAAAACAAGATCCACAATGAGATCAACAGAGACACAAAAGAAAACTGCCAGGGTGGTTGTGGATGAAGGGGAGCCAAGGAAGGAGGCTGCTACAGAACAGACACCAGGCACAGGGCCGGATATGCAGAGGGGATTAGCGATTTACGGACAACAAAAGCATTTTCCTCTAGCAATGAAGCTAACTTACAAGAAACTGGGGCAGTGTCTGTGTGTATGTGTGTGTGTGTGTGTGTGTGTGTGTGTGTGTGTGTGTGTGTGTTGGGGGACTGATGGCAAAGTGATAAGTGGAAATAAGTCCTTTACCATACGGCAGACAAAAGAACTAGGTTTTTGATGGCAGTGATGAAGAGAGAATTATTCATATGAGGACTGCACTTCCAGAAGTATAAAACAGCAGAGAATTCTATTTATTTGAGGACCTAAAATGTACAAGATAGGAGAGTAATTCGGCAGTAAGAGGGAAACCATCTTGTCCTCATGGGACTCTCAAGCTTAGTGCCTCACGGGAAAAGCAGTCACAGTGAACCCAAACAACAAGGAAACACTGTCCTGGAGGTTTGGCTGGACTTAAGAATAAGTAAGAATCTGGGAAGTCTGGAGCAGTGAGAAGTGAGGCCATGAGAAGGTTAATGACTAGATCACTGAATGTGAAGAAACGGAAGCAAGAGAGCAGGAAGCTGATCACAGCAGTGAACATCCAAGAACTGGGGCTGCGTGCGCACGCCAGAATCTACGGTCCTTAGCTGAGAGCAGAGGCAATGCGATTCTCAGTAGTGACAGGGACAGAATAGAGAAATGGGTAGTCAAAGACATATAAGTCCAGAACTTATTCAGGGTGAAAGTGGTTATGTCCTCAAAGTAAAGAACCTAGTGAAGTTAGGAATTCAGGCAGTAGCTGACCATTGAGGAAAGAGAAAATATGACCAAAATACTATAATTTCTTCCCAAACACGAGGCACTACTAATAATGAAAACAGCCATAGACGAAGATGCCAGTCACTCTAGAAGATTTTCAGTGTCTAAGAAGGAGAGAAGGGGCAGCACAGGCCTGTGAATGAAGCAGATGGTAGAAGGGAAATAAAGAACAGCCACGATCAAGGTGGCCCACCTGTGCATCCCAGTATAGCTATGCACGCAATCCAATGTATTTATATGTGACAGTGTCATGTCACCATGTCAAAAGGTTGGTCCCACAGGATAGATAAAAGCTTCTGGAAAAATGATGTTCAGTAATAAGCTCTACTGGCATCAAAGAAGTGGCAGGGAGAACTGAAACCTTAGGAAGAAAATGAAAAGATATTCTATTTCTGACAAAGAATGTTCACTCTTCCGTGATCAAGTCCTCAACAGAATGTCAAAAATGGTTTGTCTATTTCTCATAGCCAGACAGAGTATCCAGTAGAATAGGATATTCTTCTTCATGAAATGCAAATGCCTACTTTTCTTATAAGAACAACAGAACTGAGTCTTGGGAATGTTATAGCCTAGTGCTATGCTTTGGGTTAGCTGCATATCACTAGGAATAAATAAGGAAGACATGGTAGCACACAAACTTGCCATGCCACATTTTGTCTGATATGTTTTTAAATTTTTGAATTAAAATAGGATTCTATCGCTTTCCCCTTCCCTTTCTCCCTCCAGGTCCTCTTGGGTTTTTATCTATTTCTTCTTACGTAAGATCTTTATAAAGTCCAGTGTGCCGCCGATGGTTGTTGTAATTATTACTGGGATTGTATAGGCTAGTCTATGTATCTAAGGGATAATACAGCCATAATACTTCTTGAGACAAGGTCTTACCTGGTTCAGGTTAGCTTCAGACTTAGTATGTAGCTGAGGATGACCTCTTGATTCTCCTGCTTCAAACTCCCAAGTGCTAGGACTACAGGTTTGCACTACACCCTGGATACACATGAAACCGGGGATTGAATCCATAGCTTTGTGAACAACAGGTAAGTGTTCTACCACCTGAGCTGTGATCCCAGCACAAGGACACGTCTTAATTAAACCCCCATGCTATTACCCTGTGAAGCCCTGCCACTCACATCATTTCTGAGCACTGATATACCACTCTTACTCCCTTCTTCCCAGGATGGACTAATTCTAGACCCTGGCAAGAGCTCATTCTTGGAAAGGGAACAAAGGGATGTAAGCCAAGGTCCTACAGTGTGTCTGAAGGAGGAGGCTCTACCCAGACTGTAATATCTTGCCTCAGTCTGTTGAGTGATGCCAGCACAGCCCCAGGGAACCTGGATGAAGCACTTTAGTGCTCCACACAGCTATTGTGCCAGGGACCAGCTGAGCGTATCAGAGACAACCTGTTGCCACAGTGAGGTCCATCTAAGCAGGAAGTAGAAATGAGACTGGATATATTTACCTTGGGCTAGTCACTTCAAACCTTGAGAAAAGACAAATTTGCAACCTGGTTTGTAATCTGATTAAAAAAACATACTATGATCTCATCTTGAGCTCCTTTGTTTAAAGGGCAAAGGGATCTATCAGACAGCTGGCTCTCAAATCTGGCTGCACATTAAAATTATTTGGGAATTTAAGTGCCCAAGGCCTAGGCCAAACCCTACATCAGTTACATCATAACTTGGAATAGGAGAATGCAAAAAATCTGTGCTTTAAAAAAAGCTCCTGGGGAATTCCAAAGGTAAATAGATTTTTTTTTTTAAATGTCAATTCAGATTTTAAAATTCTGGGGCAAGTTTGAGATCCAGGACTTCTAACAGTTTCCCCGATTGCTTGACTGCTGCTAGTTTGTGGACATATATTGAGTTCTCAAAATGGGTAAACTTTTTCTTTTTTTAAAGCAAGGAGCCATCTTTATACTGCAGCTACCAAAAACCCAATAAAGTATATGGGTTCTGCTCTGTCTAAATGGATAAACAGGTGGATGGTCTAAACTTTCTTTAAAATGTACAAAGTATGGATCGTTGGGTCCTTTGTAGAAAGGGGAAAAATTCCCACAGAAGGAGATACAGAGACAAAAGGTGGATCAGAGTCTGAGGGAAAGACCATCCAGAGACTACCCCACCTAGTGATCCATCCCATATACAGTTACAAAGCCCACAAGTACTTGCTGACTGGAGCTGGATATAGCTGTCACCTGGGAGGCTCTGCTAGTGCATGACAAATACAGAGGGGGACACTCTCAGCCAACCATTGAACTGAGCACAGGGTTCCCAATGGGGGAGCTAGAGAAAGGACCCAAGGAGCTGAAGGGGTTTGCAGAGCCATAGGAGGAACAACGATATGAGCCACCCAGTACTCCCAGAGCTCCCAGGGACAAGACATCAACCAGATATTACACTTGGTGTTACCCATGGCTCCAGATGCATAGGCAGCAGAGGATGGCCTTGTTAGACACCAAAGGGAGGAGAGGCCCTTGGTCCTGGAAAGACTTGAAGACATAGTATAGAGGAATACCAGGACAGGGAAGTGGGGTGTGTGTGAGGGTTGATTGGGGAACAGGGGGAGGGGAGATGGCTTATGAGATTTGGGGGGGGGGACCAAGAAAGGGGACATTTGAAATGTAAATAAAGAATATATCTAAAAAAATGTTTTTCTATACCCCTCAATTGTCATTTTGTTAAAATTTAAGTCACTAATTTTCTGAGACGTTTATACAAGAAGTACTGTATTTATACCATTTCAACCCCTCTCTCTCCCTCTCACTCCTCTTATGCTTCCTCTCCCTCTCAAACTCATGACCTCTTCTTTTGAAATTATTATTGCTCTATTATACATATGTGTACATACATGCATATACACACAGCCTACTGGCACATGTGCAACAGAATCCCTATAACTAAGGCTGAAATAATATTACACAAGAGTGATCAGGAATACTGTAAGAGCCAGACGACATGGATGCCTGCTGTTTGATAGTATATATTTGATATAACAATGGAAGTTGTACCAATACAACTTCAACAATTTCAACAATATGGTTGCCTAAACAACACCCGCACAATGACAACACTAATTAATATGCCTGGGTTGGAAATTTCCTAAGGCCTGCTCCTAGATGAAGAGTAACAGGCAATCAATGGCTGCTGAGAGCAGGGTCATCAGTTTTCTTCAGGAATGAGTCACCAGGTGGTCAGCCCTGAATATGTGTACACTTCCATTTTCTGACAATAGAAGTGGAATCAAGTTAAACAGAAACAGGATAGTTCCCTAAGGTAAGCTTTACACACACACACACACACACACATATACTTACTGATCTTTACTTAATTTTAAAGTATCTATAGTTACAGAAAAAAAAATTAAAAAGCACCCTCAAAAGATCACATTTTGAGGGGGCATCACATTTTCCTCAGAAATTATAAAGGTCTTGTTTGAGTTCAAAGGGAAATATGCAGCTTAGGAAATCATATGTCAATCACCAAAACGCAAAGGTAAGAATAGATTCACCACCTTGTCCTAATCAAAGAGAAGACCTACTGTAATCAAGCCTGCCTAGTGGTTAGCGGACTCCCTAGCACCAACTTTCTGGAAATTATCCAGCACGGCTACTTGTGTGAGCATCTCAGTGGCTGAGTAATGATTTGAGGAGAAATTGAGTGTTGTCCAATTCCAGCAAGGCTGTCAAGTGGGTTTCAGAGTGCCCGATGAGTGCCTCACTGACGAGAAAGAATTGCTGTCAAAGATTTCCTAAGGAGTGTCTTGTGCACAGAGCTTGGAAGAGGCTGCATATACGCTCTGTGGAGGCTGAAGCCCAGAAACAACTCTGCTCTGCTTTCTTCTGTTAACACCTTCCCAAGAGATGCAAGGATGCTGTATGGTTGGGACTGCTGCTCAGAATCCCCTGACCCCAGAAGCCAGCTACTAACATCCACAGCAGAGTTCATGAAGTAGCAAGGAGAAGAGAGGCCTAGATCTGGTCTCCATGTTGGAAGAAATGCTTGCAGACCAGAGATCATTGAAAAGTAGGACCCAGAAATATAAGAAACAGTCCTCCTCAGGAAAATGACACAAGTCCACTCAGGAAACTGCCATATTCAAATGTCGTTCGTTCTTCTGTGGTTCTAGGAAGCCCATCCACTCCTAACAACTCCTGGCCTTTTTAGGCAATGATTTATATACTTTTCTATACTAATGACTGAAGTTTTTTCATTTAACATATTTATTGTATAACCGAATGAATAGCAAATAAAATCAGCACATTTGCATATGGTGGTGTCTGAAAACTGCACTTAGAAATGCTGTAACAGCTATCCAAATCAAAGCTGCTTCTTTACATGATAGGTTATTTATGGTTACAGGTTCTCAAAAGAGCCTGGGTTTTGTTATCTTCCTAGAAAGAGGATTGGGTTTTATTATGGAGGGAGAGTTACTTACTGATCAGCCTGGCCAGTCCAAGCTTGGTTTGGGGCTTTGTTAGACTAGGCCCAGTCCAGCATGATTCCTATGTCTGAATTTCTCCTAGGTTCTCAACTGAATGCTAGAGATGTTCAGCATCCCTCATTTTTCTACCACATATGACCAGAACTGTGATGTCTCTGACCACTGGTGGGCTCTGGGATGCCTGCACAGCTCCTAGCCCTCCGAGTTCTTTCTTTCTCCACAGTCTAATGGAGTCTTGATGTGGTGTGACCTAGTATAATATTGGGATAAAATCCAAAGAGAGTCTAGATCCAAGATCCATAGACTTCTAGAATTATTTCTATGCCTCACTTCTCTACAATACTGCACTGAGCAAATTTGAGCCTTCTCCACAGCTTGCATTACATTTTCTCTTCCGTCTGTCCCATGAGACTGCTGTTCCTTGTTTGGGCTCTGCCCTACACTGTAATTTATAAAACACCCCAGGCAAAAAGTCACGTTAATGTTCTCCTTCTCTCCGAGATCATGCCCATGTATTATACACTGTTCAATGGCTCTAAACAGCTGCTCTGTGCATTTTGTTAAATTTCAGAGTTCTCTACAGCAAGGAAAGAGATTTATCTAATACCCTTCACTCTGGTGTTGATACAACCAGAAATTATAATCTTTTTTTATTGAATATCATCTTCACTTACATTGCCAATGGTAAAACCTTTCCCGATTCCCCCCTCCCCCCCCCCCCAGTTATATTCTTTTTAAAGGACTGGCTCTTTAATTGGAGTGAATTAATTGTATTTGAGGCTCGAGAGAGCTCTAAGGTTTATCTTCCCTAATCTGAGCTATTGCAAGGGAGGATTCTATCGTAGAGTTCCTTCTTCCATTTTCTAACAAAGAAGGTGAAATACTCTAAGATAAAGCAGAGCCTCTGTTAAGCATCTTAATACTGGGAAATAAATGCACCACCCAACCCTTTTCTGGCGATGTGCACATAGAAAATGATACTGCATGTGTAGCAGAGTGCTAGAGGCCAAAGGCTGATGGAAGCCATCATCTGGGGCTGGAGGAGGGAAATTCCAACCACCTTTGAATGAATGTGCCTTCCCAGGCTGAGCTGATCATTTCCTTACCCTCTCACAGCCTGTTCACAGTACATGGGTTAGGAAATGCTACAGAACTTAACCTTTAGTTTAAGGACCCTAAGAAATGAAGACAAGCAGCCCAACCTAAATCTCAGTCCCTACAGAGCAGTGATTCTCAGTCTTCCTAATGCTGAAACCCTTTAATACAGTTCCTCATGTTGTGCTGACTCCCAAGGATAAAGTTATTCATTGCTACTTCATGACTGTAATTTTGCTATTGTTATGAACTGTAAGGTAAATATCTGTCTTTTCCGGTCATTTTAGGTGATCTCTGCAAAGGGTCATTTGATCTCCAAAAGGATCATGACACACAAGTTGAAAACCACAGCCATAGAGAGACCAGAGCTCCCACATGCACGAAGAGTCACAGACCAGAATGATGAAGGCCTAAGGATTTAGACAGAAGATTATCAAAAGCAGAAGGCCCAAAGGTCTCGGTGATAACAGCTACCTTCCCTCTCTTGCAAAAGGTGCTTCTTCCTGGAGCCTCTTCAGAGACCAGCATCTAACAGAGGCTGTCCCGTTGGCCTAGCTCCAGGCTCAGTGCCCACTGGGCACCTCCTGGGGTTGTCAGGGCTTGGTTGTATAGCTGGAAGATAACTGAATGAAAATGAGGACCTGACCAGTCCTAGGTATGGTTGAGGGGAAGGGTTTATTGTAAATGTGAGGGAGAAAACATTCAGAGGCATCTGGAAGGGTCCAGACTGGACATGGCCAGCAGACTGAACCGGGCCATGAGAGGAGACAGAGTAGGGAGAGCAAGAGAGTGAGAGAAGGGAGGGGGACAAGAGAGGAACCAAGAGCCAAGAGAGCATATAGTCAAAATGACAGAGGACTATAGGATCACATGTTGGGGTTAAGCGAGGTCCAGCCCATGGGCTGGAGAGGTTGAGGGTATGGGTGAGACGTGCTGGAAAGAGCTACAGGTATCGAGACCTGTATGTCCCAGGTTCTCTGAGACCTGACAATAAACAAATATATATATATATATATTTGTTTATTTTATATTTATATAAAATAATAACATTTATATATTTATATATATGTATATATATATAAAGATTTTTAGCTTCATCTGAGGAACATATTCTTAAGTCTTCTCAAAAAATGTTTATGCTTTAGCCTTTTTTCTGAATAACAATAAAATACCTTCTCTCTCCATAAGGCTGCTTTTGAATGCCAGAGCTCACATGGAAAGGATATGATACAGACAGGGTCTTTCCCAGGTCTTTGTGATCTGACTTTAAGCATGGAAAGCAATATAAACTGCCCGAGAGCATGAGAGGAAGCCATTCACAAGATAAAAACATCATTTAGGGTCACTTTCACATTTCTTTCTGCCCTTTGAAACAAAAGCCATTATTTGAACTTATGTAACAGTAAGTTTTCACAGACATTCTTCATTTTTTCTTTGCTTGGTAGTTTATACTGAGATGACTGCTGTACGGTCAGTCTTCAAAGCGACTTCCAATAGCATCTGTGCTTCCCCTACAACACACAGCTAAGTGCAGCTTCCTTTTCAAGGACACATCCTGGTGTTGACTTCTCATTCTCATTCATATTTAGAGAAATCTACGACCACTGCACTCAAAAGCATGTCTTCCTTCCATTAAAAGGACTGCAGCCATGGCAGGAAATCATTTTGCCACATTGATAAAGACGGTGCTTTTCCCACAGCACCTTTCCTTGCATTTTGAGAGATTTTCTTAGCTGCCCCATCATCTTGAGGATGTGCAAAGAGGGTGGTAGATTGGAAAGAGGTATTTACACTCATTGCACAGGAAAAGTCTGGGAAGGAAGGAACGGGCTAAAGGGCACAGGTGTGCTCATGCTGGAGGTCAGAACCACCAAGACAGCTGAGGGAGCCAGAAGGAAATTCCTGCTTTCTGTTTGCATTCTCCACTGGGACCAATCTGCATTGCTTTTAGAAGTTTTTTTTTTCCTTCCCCATTTGGAAAGCTTATTTGGTGGCCTAATAAACTGTGCGCAGCAGCCTTTTTATCTACACTTAGATGATTTAGCCAGTGCAGTGGGTGAACATTACAGATCTCAGGCTGAACTCCAGCTCTCTGCTGGGTTTACCTTCATCTAGAGGATTGTGACAACATCTGCCACTCACCATGGGGGAGAAAGGACACAGAGGCAGAGGCAATGTAAGAGATTAATGACTTCATACTACAAAGGAATTTCAGGAAGACTTCGGATAAAACTAAGGTCTTGCAATGTATGCAACTATTTACTGGCCAGAGACTAGAAGAACACTGTGACTCTGGCGCCTATGTAGTCAAACCAGACCCACAAATAATCCACTTACTGTCTTGGAAAAAGCAAAATGTTCAATTTTGCTGACATCCAATTTTACATTGTTTTTTTGTATGTGTAGACTGCCTAACAACTCTCCTACATGTTCATGAATAACTATGTTTTGCATTTCATGTGTAAATTTATCATTTATTTAGAATTAGATTTTGCATAGCATGTTGGGTTTAGATTAAATTTCATGTTTTACTCATGCCAACACCATTGTTTGAAAATATTTAAAATTTAAAAAGTGTTTGTGTGCGTGCGTGTGTGTGTGTGTGTGTGTGTGTGTGTCTGTGTATACAGCATGCCACTACATAAATGTGGAAGTCAGAGAACCTCAAGAGCTGGTTGTCTCCTTCCATCATGTGGGTCCCAGGGATCAAACTCAGGCTGTTAAACTCAGAGGCAAGTGCCTTTATCCATTGAGCCACCTTTCTAGACCAAGATTTAAACTCTTAAAAGTATCTTTTCATTTCTGTTGAAAATTAATTAGCTGGATTTTTATGGGTCTATTTCCAGATACTCTTTTTCAGGGATCAGCAAATTACAGCCTATGGGCCAAAAGCTAAGAAAAGCTAAGAATAGTTTTTACATTTTTAAATATGTTTTTCTTTTAAAAGAAGAATACATTTTCAAGGAATGTGAAAATTACATGATATTCAAATTTAAATGTCCATAAAGTATTATTGGAACTCAACCAAATGCACTCATTTACCTCTATGGCTGCTTTTTCTCTACAATGTCAGAGTAGCAGTTGCTGAAGAGACTGTGTGGCCCACAAAGTCTAAAAATACTTGCTTTCTGGTCTTTTACAGAAGTTAGCCAAGCCCTCGTCTAGGACAGGAGGATCCTTGTAAGAATCCATGCAGGATCCCAGGGGTTCTCTAAATGCCAATATCAGAAATACCAAAAGGGTAGAAGCTTTAAATAGAACCTTGAAAGCCCTGAGGAGAGCAGAAAGGAATACATTGAATCGCCAGCTACTCTTTCTACCTAGGGCTCCAAACATAAAAGTCTTAAGTAAAACTCGCCTTAAAATGATAAATTTTACTTCACTCTACAGTTAACTATAAAATGAGGAAACCATGAGTGTAAAAAGTATTTATTTTAATGACTTTTTACTTAAATATCTCCATGAGTCATATACTAAGAAAAAAATATTTGCAGTATGAAAAAAATGACAAGTTAATGGCATGCATATAGAGTATTTTCTAAAAATCAATTGGAAATGATGCATAAAGATTTCAAGCTCAGTAATAATTTTAGAGTGCCAAATTAGCAGAGGTTAAAAGATATTAGCAGAGAACAAAAAGAATGGTAATATCCAGGGATGACAAGGATTAGGAAACATTTGCACATACTCCTATGGGGAGACTAAATTAGCACCATAGCTTAAATGCCTTCAAAATACACTGATGCAGCATTACATTTAGCAATTTATCATCAAGGAATAATAGCTGCTAACATTTATATAGCAGTTACTATTGGCCAGGCTTTCTAAGTGCTTTGCCTATTGTATTAGTCTGTTTTGTACTGATATAATAGAATGCCTGACACTGGATAAATGACAAAGAACAGATTTAATTCTTACAGGCAAGACTGAAGGGCCGGCATCTTGCAGTGTTATCCTAGGGTAGAAGACTGGAAGGCAAGAAAGGATGGGCAAGAGAAAGGGAGGGGAGTCTGAATTCATCCTTTTATCAGGAATCTATTGGGGCAATAAGGAATCCATTTCCACAATAAGGGCATTAGCATAAGCCTGAGGCAGGGACCTCATACCCTAATCATTTCTTTTAAGTCCCTTCTCTCAGCCAGGCTGGGAGTGGTGACACCTGTAATCCCAGCACTCTTGAAAGGCAGAGGCAGGTGGATTTCTGAGTTTGAGGCCAGCCTGGTCTACAGAGTGAGTTCCAGGACAGCCAGGGCTATACAGAGAAACCCTGTCTCGAAAAAAACCAAAAAACAAACAAACAAACAAAAAGTCCCTTCTCTCAATCATTGCATCAGAAATTAAGTTTTGAATGCAGGAACTTTGTAGGATATATTCAAATCGCAGCACTCACTTTAATTCATTTTCTCTTTGCAACACCGGGAGGTAGGGGGTTTTATTGTCCATGATTTACAGATGTAGAAACTGAGGCAAGAAGAAATGAGCAGCTTACCTAAGGTTGTATTTCTCTAGGAGAATGTGGCAGGGATAAGGGCAACAAAATGGCTCAGTGGGCTCAGTAGATAAAGGAACTTGCTGTCTAGCTTGATGATTTGGATTGTATTCCTGGAACCCACAGGGTAGAAAGAAATGACTCCTGCAAACTGTCCTCTGACCGCCACACTCACACTGAGGCAGACCCATGCCTCCCATATACCAATAATAAATAAATGCAATTTATTTATGTATTTACTTATTTATTTTAATAAATGCAATTTTAAAAGTTAAGAAAGTGATGAGAATTATTATAGCTTCACCTAGAAAGATAGGGGCACAGTATGCAAGATCAGTTCTTACTCTCGCAGAGTACTACAGTTCAGTTTCCAGCACCAAATCAGGCAGAGCACAAGTACCTGTAACTCCTACTCCAGAAGTTCTAACATCCTTTCTGCCTTCCATGGGTGCATGTGCATACACATAAGGAAATACATTTTAAAACAGAAATAGACAATGGAAGTGTTCCATGATGTTATTGCAATTTACGATTAGCACATTGGAGCGTGGCAATCAGATTGAACAAATAATTAGAGGTCTTTTCAGACAGTTTCATATAAGTAGTGAAGACGTATGAACCTGGGAATTTGTGTCATCCATAAACTCATTTAGTCACTATAGAAAGAAAGGAACTATATTAAGAGCTACCCTAATTTTGGGGGTAGCACGGTTTCTTGACTATCAGTAAATCAAAAAGACTATTTCCCCCTCCACACCTTAAATTTTCATCGCATTTAAAATTCTGTCTGAAGGGGTTCATACACAAGCAGAGTGAAGAAGAGTTTCTATGAAATGCATCTCGAGACTCATGATCCTCTTATCTATCCCAGTACCCTATTCACTTTTATGAGGAAGAGAGATAGCAACAAGCAACATTCCTTTGAGTTTTTAATGCTCTGAGGGATATATGCATTGTGACTTACGTCTCAGGGAAGGGCATATGCAGTCTAACAAGATGGGTCATATGTAAGGAAAAATATTCTATGATATAAACAAATCATTTGCTGAACACTGACGCTTTTCAAATGTGTGCAAAACCAGATGATTCCAGACCTGCACCTAACTTCCTCGTTCCCTCATAAAGCATGTCCTTCTAATGGTGCTGCCAGCATGTCATCTTCTTCAGGGTGACACCTGCTAATTTACTCCTCACCCACGGACCCTCCTTTAATCCTAGCATTTTAGCTCTTCTAAAAGCCTCAGCAATTCTGAGAGAAAGGGTCAAGGCCAGCAATCTATTTAGTTGAGTGGCTTTTTATACCAAACTAAAGATCAGATCCCCGGGACTACTTACATCTGTCAAAGCAACCTTGCTTCTTGTAGAAAGCAAGGGGGCCTTAAAAACATCTTCCCTGCACATAGACATTTCAGTTAATTAATGGGCTAATGAAAAGAGATGGAGGAAGGGGGAAACTAGGCATTAAGCATTAAAACATTAGAGCATGTCATCATTGAAGGACTCAGAAAGATCAAGCCCTGAGTCTTTCTTTATTGTCATAGTAACAGCAAACAGAGAGCTACAACCCCCATACCTAGAAGAATGCCACCCAAATACACTCTATTTGGGAAGAAAGCAGAAGACAGCAAATGGAGAGTGTGCTTGACACACAGAAAGAACTGACATTAGGGAGTGTGGGTGTGGTACAGTTGGTAGAGTGCTGGCCTAACATTCACAAGGGCCTCCGTTTCATCCTCAGTGCCATGTAAAGCAAGCGTGATGTTACAGGCTTATAGTCCCAGCATTTGGGAGGTAGTAAAAGAAGCATCAAAGTCAACCTTGCCTACATAATGAATTTGATGTGAGCCTAGGCTACATGAGACCCTGTCTTAAAAAAAATCTCATAACTAGCACTGGATGTTATATTTGCTAGCCTCTGGAATCTAGTAGGGGCACTGTTACAGTGTTAGAAGATAACTCAATTCTGTGTGTGTGTGTGTCTCTCTCCCTGTTTCTGTCTCTGTTTCTGTCTCTGTCTCTGTCTCTGTCTCTCTCTCTCTGTGTGTGTGTGTGTGTGTGTATGTGTGTATCCTATCTGTGTTTTAGAAGAGCCTATAGTTGTGTGTGTGTGTGTGTGTGTGTGTGTGTGTGTGTGTGTGAAGTTTCTATAGTAATAGGCTTCCATATGTCTTTTTAAAAAAGGCCTTTGGCATTATTTATCCATAGGTGTAGAAGTTAGGCCTGGTTCTTACTCCCAGCCCAGGCTCCCAGAAATAAGACTCAGACTCAAAATATATTTAGAAATGTCTTGGTCACATAGCTAGGCTCTTCTCTGACCAGATCATAACTTTCTATAGCCTATTTATTCTAATCTATTTTCTGCCACATGGCTGGTTGCCTGAGCTCAGGTACCATGCATCCATCCCATCACTTCTTCTTGGGTGAATTTCCCCATGCCTGGTATTATCTCAGAATCCTTTCTGCCTCCTGGACGTCCTATTTCCTGACTAAGCCATAAACCATCAGATTTGTTATTGACAGGTGCCACATTCATACAACACACAAGATATTCTCTCCACAATAAGGGAAACTACATACCACAGCCCCCTTCCCAAGGCTTAGAGATCTTCGTGAAAAAGGGGATGGAAGGAGTGCAAGATCCCAAGGTGGTGGATGGCTCTAAGGAAACACTGTTTTGGACACAGCATGGCAGCTGTGCACATGAACTCAAAGCAGCAGCAATAGCATGTACAAAGCCTGTGTAATCCCCAGCCAGACCAAATAGCAGCAAAGAGGAGTTTCATGCATAATCACCCCTTCCCCAAGCTGTGGGACTACTAGCAGTTGTCAGCTACTAGAAGAGGGAGAGGAAGTTTTCTCTGAGAGTGTAGATCTTGCTATGTCTCTCTAGTAAACGGCCATATATGCAAGAAGATTTAGATAGTACAAAATTAGCATTGAGGGACTTTAGAACATGGCACAAATGGAAGGGAGGTGAATTACAGAAGGGTTGGAGTAAATGCGATCAAAACATGTTGAATTAAACTCTCAAAGAATGAATAAAAATATCTTCTAAATAATTGACATTAGCCCTGGCTGGCTCTTCCTTTCTTTTTGACTGGCTAGCTGGAGACATTCTTATATATCAGAAACATGGCAATATCATGGTAAAAGACTGTTGTTCTGATTAGTAATCATACTACTATTAATTAAAAGGGGAACTCCAGATGCTAGCTCTGGCTATTAAGCCACACTGGCTGCTTCTCAGTGAGTGGATTATAGTTATCCCTGGGACTGGATGGGCTGTACTTACCACAAACATCTGACAACCCCACAGGAAATAAACTGTGTCCAGAGTTACCACCCAGTCTGGCCCCCATATCCCAAGATCATTTGACAGGGAGTCAGAAGACTCTGTCCCAATTCTTCTGGTGTCTTGCTGGGGAGGTTTTTGAAAGAACCATTTCTACACATTGGGTCTTTGTTCTTCTGTGCTCTGGAAAGGACACTCATCATCCTACGTGACTCCTGTGCCTGCTGTGAGGATGAGGCAAGATGCTTTCTTTTGGCTAGACCCCTGAGGAGAAAAGAATAGGGCCGAGGAGTCTGAACTTTTGCTAATGGCTTCCCAGGATCCTGCACTGAGAGGCTGTGGCCCAGCAGGCACATCTAGAGAGTATTAAATGTTCGAGCAAACATGGTCTGAGAAAGAAGGGAGACATGGAGACATATTAAAGTAGTAATGAAAGAAGCTGGGTAGTTAGCATTTAATTCTGACTCTAACTTCACAGTATGCTGAGCTCCAAAGAGTTGGAACTAGGAAAAAAGCAAACCTCCCAGTTGGGAAGTTGTGCTCCCTCCCCTTTGTAACCCTATCACCTAGTATAGCTTCTAGCACATTGCAAATCTATTTCATTAAATGAATTAATGAATGAGGGTGTAAAGGGAAGAAGATAGTGTATAAATTAATTAAATTGGCTAAATAAAATAAATATATTAAAATTACCGTCACTGAGCATCAGAAGATAATCCTGATGATCCAAGGAAGCACTGTACCCTTCTGCAGGTAGCAGTACCCACAGCCACCTCTATGTAGTTCCATGGCTCTCCCTTCCTCTTTAAGGCATATCCTGGGCTTTTTTCTATGGACATCAATGTCATTTCACATCATCTGTCTCTATCCCCTTCCTGTCATCCCTGCCACTTTGGCCAATAGCACTGAATTCCTAACCACTGATTTTGATATTTTCAAATAGATTTCTAAGAATGAAGAAGAGTGCATGGCAGGGAAACTGGTTATCCATGAAAGTTGTTTTATGAGCATCATTTTCAAAGGGGTTAGTAGGAAACACTTCCTCCTAGATTCAGGAAGGGGCAGAGGTATTGAGAACATAATCATTGTTCTAGTAGGGTCTACTCTGTCGGCACAGGCTCCAGTAGCAGCTACCTTTGCTATGTAGCCATAAACGTATTCTCTAGAGCTGCCCTTAGCCCTTTTCCAGGGAGCTTCTCCAGGTAGAAACCCAGGGTTGGCTGGGTGTTGTGAGACATGCCTGTAAACCTAGCACTCTAGCAACAGATGGAGGCAGGAATCAGGAATTCAACACCAGCCTCAGCTGCATAGTGAGTTTAAGGTGCCACAAGAGACTCTGCCTCTAAATTTTTTTTTATTCGATATATTTTTTATTTACATTTCAAATGATTTCCCCTTTTCTAGCCCCCCACTCCCCGAAAGGGGGTGACACATATCTTTAATTCTAACACTCGGGAGACAGAGGCAGGCTGATCTCTGAGAGTTGGAGGCCAGTCTGGTCTTCATAGTAAGTTTCAGGACAGCCAGGACTGCTACACAGAGAGACCATGTAGATAGATAGACAGACAGACAGACAGACAGACAGACAGACAGATAGATAGATAGATAGATAGATAGATAGAGGATTTTAAAAAGGAAAAAGAAAATGAAAACCAGAAACCACACCCAGAGGCTCTAACCCTTCCTGAACACATTCTAAACATCAATCAGAAAATGGGATGGAGGCGGTAGAACCACAGATGCAGGAGCTATTTTTAAGGGAATAGAAAAAAAAAGCCTAAACACAGGTGTGTTCTGCACAAGTAGAAATGTTCCCAAATCCACAAGCCTTCTTTCTAAATAAACTAAAACCAAACCTGGTTGCCACATCTCATCCTAGTATTCAGGGGCACACAAATAGTTCAGGTCTTTGCACTCTATTTCAGGAACCACAGAGGGCTCCCAGACACCCACTAAAGGTGTCTGATTCCTTTTCTAGAAAGCCATGCAAATGATAATCTAGAGCTGAAAACGAGGTCCGGGCCTTTTCTGTGACTCCTTCCATGGCGCAGCAAGCAGGGCAGAGGAAATCACCTTGGCTGACAGCAAAAGGAACCATCCGCAGAAGTGGGGACAGTGGAGACTGAAATAGCAAATGGAACTGACATGTTGAGAGTAACACTTCAGATCTTTGACCTCAACTCACAGATACAATAAATAGGCACATCAAAATGGCGTATTTAGCCATTTGTGATGAACCTATTCAGTTTATGATAGCTTATAATCATTGAAATGAATTTCTGGGTGACTCATCAACTTAAAAGAAGAGATAAGAATTTATAATGTCAGCAGTTTTTTTATAGGCACAGAATCCATTTTTTTCCCTACTTTCAGCAGACAAAAAAAGTGTGGTGTATATTCTTTCTAAATTCTTGCTGAAACTTCCCCACTATGAATTCTTAACTATTGCAGATGGAGTTTTAAAACCACCTTTACCTACTTAATGTCACCAGTATTCATCCTTAACAGCAAACCCAGAGCCTGCAGTTCCTTTTGCTGAAGTTTGAGAAGAAAAAGCCAGAATGGAAGTTGACAATAGCTAAGATTATGGTTACCATAGACAGATTCAATCCTGAGAGACAGGCTTCATGTCCAACGTTTTAATGACTAGTCACACTAGGCCTATGACATCAGATTTAAGGCCCTTGCTTTACAGCCAAGGAAACTGAGGCTCGGAGAGGTCAAGTCACATGTCCAATGAGACATAACCAGAACCTGCGATGTTGGGAGTCAAACCTTAGTTTCTCTGAGCTAGAAGCCTATATGACTCAATATCTTACCATTTTGAGGTCAAGATTGGCAGAAATTTTATGACAACAAAAATAACATCAGTATCAGGAGAGGATAGTTAGAGACCTGTTTTCTCAGAAGATCATATAAAATAATAATACAAACGAGATGATCAAACACAAAATGATCTTGGCTAAGCAGCAAGCTCAAAATGTACTCTATCAGTGAGAGTCAAGACAGCCTCTGATATTAGCTATCAAGACGGCAACACACAAGTACACTCATGTCCAAACACACACTAAAGAAAGAAATGCTTTTTAAAAGAGAAAACAATTAAGTAGGTAGTCAGAGGCCATCTCCACACGAAAATACATGCCCAAGGTCAGTCGCATGAGGGCATAGTAGTAAGATGGGAACAAATGGTACCAAAGTTAATGTACCAAAGCAAAATGGCTGAGGGAAGAAGTGTCATGTCTCCAGACTGGATTTTGCCATAAAAGAGAAAAAAAGCCATTGAAGACTTTGGTTGGTCCAGAGGTCACAAATGAAGTGTTGTTATGCAGTATCAAAAAGAAAGTGCTGGGATGCTAAGGATGGGTGGTAGAGCTAGAGAAGGCGCCCCTCCATTCTTTACCATCTCTGGGCATTTCTCAGGAGCTGAGGAGGTAGCCCAGGCTGTTTATCAGGACAATAAACAAGCCTAGGCTCACTTACATACTCAGGAAGTGAGTCTGAAGAGAGTTTGGAGGGAAACTTAGAAACAAAGTGCCCAAATAGTATTTATATTCTTAGCTTGGAGTACAAATGTGCAATGGAGGAGCTGGCAGCATCACATTATATTAACAAACCACATCCAAGTTCATTAACTTTTGAAACCAGAGAAATGGGGTGCAGCCCTCAGAGGACAGTCACCTGTTCATGGTTACCTACTAAAAGACTGGTACTGGTAGCAGTTGTTATTCAGATCAAGCTCTCCCTTACCCAAATCAGATTCCATTTATGAGACTGAATCATAGGCTGAAACACTCAGGACAGAATGTACACCATTGGTGAGGCCTGGAGGATAGAGTCTTAAAGTGAAAATCACCATCTTCAGGTAAAAGAGAAACCAAAGTGGTATTCCCTTTGCCCAAACCATCATAAATGTTATTAACGCACTGGGTTTTCAATTAAGAGGCTTCCCCTCCCTCTAAAACCAAAACAGAAATACAGTGAGTCCATTCCCTCCCGCAAAGAATGGCAGTTACTTAATGCCTTGATTCTCTGTCGGTATAAGGGAAAGTGCTCTATTCCTTTCCCTGCATGACTAAAACCAATTATCAGTGCTAATTATTAAAGTATTTGCATTATGCTTCACGCCCATTTAACAACTTGCTTATCCCATTTGTTTGGTTACAGGACTGATTAAAAATAGGAAATGCACTATGGAGAAGAGAGCCACCTCCTTAGGAGAGGTGGTGGTAAGAGATGGAGCTGCCTCTTGCAGCGAGGAGCAAAGAGGGCATTGGTCCCTGGCTCGCCTTGCCTCCTGCCACATTCAGCACCAAACAGACTTACACTGAACTAAGTTAGGGAGAGGATAGCTCATAGGTTTCCTAGAAGGGGCAATAATTTATTATTCCAGAAAGGTGTTTGCCTAGCTGTCGTGTTGTTCTGCATACGACATACAGACTACACTGTCCATGAGAAAGTCAATGTTCTCCCTAAAACAGAAACAAACAAATAAAACAATAAAAAACCAATAATCACTAGATGGTTGAAAAGCTTCTAAATATCTGGAGCTCTGGGACACTTCTTTCACTGGCATCTAGGGGTAGCAATAGGCGACACCACAGCAGTCCCCTCTCCTCTTCTTAACAGCCACAGGGTCTTTCCCGATTCCAACTCTCTGTTCCCTTTCCCAACCCCCTGCATCATGCATCCTTTAGACTGGCAATGCCTCCCTGCCACCAGAGCTCAGGTGACTGTGGCAATCTCTATCCCGTGTGGAGAGAATAACTAATGCATTTCCAGCTACTCACCTGGATTAAAAAACAAAACAAAACAAAACTACTTTCTACATCTTGAAGACTGCCTGGCTTCTCATTGTACTCAACCCTCATAAAATCCCCGCACTTCAGAGAAAAGCACTGTTTGTTCTAGGAACCACTTGACTAATATGACTTTTAGCTACCAGTGTGGTGAGTAGCGCTGCATGAAAGGAAAAACAGTGTGCGGTCAAGACCTTAGCAAACTGCTTTGCTTCACAGAGATTTTACAGCTCTCTGGGTTTTTACAAGAGTCTGGCTGCAATGATAATGAAATCATCCAACCTTTATAGCCCAAACAAGACAAGCAGAATTCCCCCAGGCACTCTGTCTGTCTTTGATCTGAATAGCAAACATTTTTTAAGAGTTTGCTGCTTGGGAGGCATGACCAGCCTTTTAAGAGGCCCTCCTTGAGTCCCTGATGACACAGGCCATTCAGCCTGGCCACTGTAGAAGGCAGAACCCACAGTTAAATAAGCTGCCTTCTGGGTCATTCCTTCCAGGATAGGCTCTGCTTCAGGGTCTTGTAGATGTGCAGCTGGCCCTGAGTGAGGTACACAGAGGTCTACTGGAGTCTCAAGTAGGTTTATTTGCCAGGACTTTACCTGAATAAAAGGAAAGATGCAAAAATTTCCCACAAGTTCAAGACCATAAAACTGAGTGTTAAAAGGTCTAAAACAAGCCAGGCATGATGGTCAACGTCTATGATCTTAGCACTTGGGAGGTAAAGCAAAAGGATAGAAAGTTCAAAACTAGCTTGGGCTGTATAACAAGACTCACAAAACAAAATAAAAGGGCTAAAATGAAAGCATATAGTATATACACACTACAAAGCACTTGACAATTTAGAAGGTAGGAGAAAACTTTTTGTTTACCTTATTGATGAGAGTCACTATATCTCCTTCCTTGATTGTCAATTCGTCATCATTCTGTGCCTCATATGGAAATATTACTTTGCAGTAATCCTTGGCTGTAAGAAGAAGAGAAAATACAAACCTTTAAGGTATTTCATCTAATGAGCTGACCCAGTTGAAGGAACTCCCTGCCACATTAACCTCAAGAAAAAGGTATGTGCAACAGTATATGATGACTGTATAAGGGACCATCCTCCAAAAGAGACCTAGGAGTGCTTATAGTGGGCTCATGCATATTTATCTCTGCATTTTACCCTCATAGATAATAGAACACCATGCAGGCCATGGGATTATTTGCTTTTCTCAGATAGAAAGGCAAAAGATTTTTCTTTATCTTGAAAAAGGAAATACGAACTATCTGATATTTTCTGAAGCAGCCAACAAATACTACCAAAACATTTTTTTCTTTTATTCTTTTCTCCATTCCTTCTGGTTCCTCCCCCACCTCCCCTCTCCTCCAGACCAACTCCTCCTACATTTCCCTTCAAATAAAAAAGTTTCCCAGGGATCTCACCAAACATGGCTTAACAAAATACAAGACAACTAGGCACATACCCTCATATCAAAGGTGGATGAGGTAACCCAGTAGGAGGAAAAGGGTCTCAATACCAGGCAAGAGTCAGAGACATCCCTCCCCTCACTACCACAGTCGGAAGTCCCATAAGAACACCAAGCTACACAGTTATACAGTGTATGCAAATGACCTAGCTCAGAACTATACAGGGCCATGAAAAGTGCCAAAATGATTTTATGCACCTCTGTGTGGGATGGGAGGGCTTACTTATGGCCTCTGTGTAAACACACGTGCTCACTAATGGGGCTTTTTATAAGCAAGAGAACATATCAGTGAAGAAAGAAAAAGTACTTTGACCATTCAAAAATCAATCTAAGTATTACTGAGTAGGTAGTAATGATTTTAAATTAGCTCTATCAAAAAGCATCAGGTAAGAAGCTAGTGAAACATTTTCTAATGGATTTGGGAACTGAAGACTGGGCAAACCAAGTTTCCCTGACTTAGGACAGAAGGTAGAAAGAAAAACTCAAGGAAATTAGTATCTCCTAGAACAGACATTTACTATATTCTCCAGCAGAGTCCAAAGTCTCATGGTTCTCTTTGAATATTCTCAGATGTTTCCTAAGACTTAGGCTCTTTCCTGCATCTAGATCATAACCTACAACTCTACGCCTAAGTGTCAATTAAATTGTCCCTAGTCTATTTTATACATCTCTCTTTAATTAGAATAGCAAAACTTTCCCAAGCTCAAATAAGTTAGATGTTCTAATGGGAGGGAAAAAGTAAAACATCTTTAAATTGGATAATGACAATTCTTCACCAATTTTCCAATTGACTGTGCTAGTGAAATATGACTTCCCAACCTCAAAACTTCAAACATGAACACACAATATTATTGAAGAACTGTCCTGCAAAATCCCAACTCTATGGAAATCATAGACATTTTTTGAAAGAATATCAGTTACTCGTGACCAACAAAGAAAGAGCACACCATGTTTTTCTGTCTTTCAATGAAAAGGTTAATAAAATGCCACCACCACGGTGGATTAACTTCCCAGTAGCCATTCCCAGCCCTTCATATACTACTTGACAGAATACCCATTTGCTCAGGTTTATTTTGCCAGAAAAGTAATGTTAATCTTCCATCCAGGTACTAATGAGGACCAACCCTGCTTAGCTTCTGAGATCAGGCATATTCAAAATGGCATGGCTAGATTATGTTATCTTACTACCCTTTGTTGCTGACTTGTTTAGGGGCAAGACACAATCTTCTAGTCAATGAAATCTATAAAAGGAAATATTAGAGATAGCGCTGCGAGATTCTGTTGTCTAGAAATGTAAGGCAAAGAGTTGCCTGCCTTTGATCATTTTGTTTTGTTTGCAATGCTATAGATAGAACACAGAGCCTGGGGTATGCTAGTTGAAGACTCTACCACTGGGACAAATCTACCTGCTATCTTGATGCTTCTTTTATTTATTTTTTTATTTTTTATTAGATATATTCTTCATTTACATTTCAAATGTTGTCCCCTTTCCTGGTCACCCCCCCAAATCCTATAAGCCATTTGTTCTCTCCCTGTTCCCCAATCAACCCTCTCCCACTTCCCTGTCCTGGTATTCCTCTATACTGAGGCATCGAGCCTTTCCAGGACCAAGGGCCTCTCCTCCCTTTGATGTCCAACAAGGCCATCCTCTGCTGCCTATGTGTCTGGAGCCATGGGTAACTCCATGTGTACTCTTCGGTTGATAGTTTTGTCCCTAGGAGCTCTGGGAGTACTGGGTGACTCATATTGTTGTTCCTCCTGTGGCACTGCAAATCCCTTCAGCTCCTTGGGTCCTTTCTCTAGCTCCTCCATTGGGGACCCTGTGCTGGCTGAGAGTGTCCCCCTCTGTATTTGTCATGCAGAGCCTCCCAGGGGACAGATATATCTGGCTCTGGTCACCAAGTACTTGTGGGCATCAGTAATACTTTTTGGGTTTTGTAACTGTATATGGATCCCTAAGAGGGGCAGTCTCTGGCTGGTCTTTCTTCCTTCTCCTTTGGCATTATTTGATATGTTAATTGTGTCTTGGGCATTCCAAGCCTCTGGGCTAATACCCACTTATCAGTGAGTGCATACCATGGATGTAAGACCCACTCTATGAGATGGAACCCATATGACACTGATAAAGTAGTCAAGAACATAGACTAGATAGTTCCTGGGCACTAGGGGAAAACCACGTATTTTTGTTCTAAAATGACTCCTAATGGCATACAGGTATATCCATGGATCAGTGTCTCATTCAACCTTCATCCAAATAGCCTTTTCTTGCAGCATAAAGTTATTAACACAGAGACCCACAATAAGACAATGTACAGAGAGCAAGAGACTCGGGAGCATTCAGTCTTAAATGGGTCTTTTTCAAACGCCTCCTCTCAAGGCTCAAGGATCTGTGCAGAGGAGGAGGTAGGAATATTGTAAGAGACAAAGGTGGTGGATGACTGCAAGGAAATACTGTCTGACAAACACAATAGAACCTCTGCACATATAAACTCACAGAGACTGTGACAGCAAGTACAGGACATGCACAGGTTCAAGCTGTCAAGGGTCCCAGCACTGAGGGGGGGAAAGTAGACATGGGGTCCCACGCCTAACCAAGAAGCAATTTGCAAGTGATATCCACTGGCAAAGGAAAAATCAGTTTTCTTCAATGACATAACATTGTGTATATCAATCACATTGTAGGGCAAGTCATATGTCCAGGAGTAGTTGGCCAATGTAAAACAGACTCCATGATATTTTTGTTTTGATTTTTTAAAAGATTTGTTTATTTATTATATGTAAGTACACTGTAACTGTCTTCAGACACACCAGAAGAGGGTGTCAGATCTCAGTACGGATAGCTATGAGCCACCATGTGGGTGTTGGGATTTGAACTCAGGACCTTTGGAAGAACAGTCAGTGCTCTTAACGGCTGAGCCATCTCTCCAGCCCCTTTTGTTTTAATTTTAACAAGAGAAAGGACATGAAGTTGGATGGGCAGGGAGATGGGAAGGAAGTGGGAGAAGTTGGGAGAAGAGAAAGAATAGGACTGTGGTGGTTTGGTTCCCATAGAATTACGTGTTGAAATGTTTGGTCCCAAGAGAGTGGCACTAGTAGAAGGTGTGGCCTTGTAGGAGGAAATGTGTCACTGTGGGGGAGCTTTGAGGTCATATATATGCTCAAGCGATGGCTAGTGTGGCAGTTTCCTCTTGATTGCCTATGTGTATTCCCAGACCTGACAGAATTCTTGCATATTTCTTGATGATCACTGAGTGATGCCTAAGAAGTAGTGGAACCCTCAAGGGACAGAAAGTAGTAGAAGATTCTGGGTCAAGAAGTCAGGACACTTGGAACTGGGCTCAGTCCCAGCTGGATTTTTGTGGACTGCATGACCTAAGACAGCATCCAACTACATGACAAGTGCCATAAGGTATAAAATCAGAAACCAACCAAGGAGCAGAGAGGTTGTTAGTTTAGGTATCTTCAGCAGAACATCTTAAGCACATTTAAGTGTATTCAAAATCTTTAAACAACTCAAAACAATGCTATTCTTTTATTATTTATTTATTTTTGAAACTTTCATTGACTTTAACAATTTCATACATGCATTATGTGCATTCAGATTACTACACATATAACCACTCCCTTAATCTTGTTACCACACCTACTATCCCCCCAACCCCATACAATTCCTCATCCAATACCCAGGATTTTACCATTTTGTTGTATTTTTTTTTTGAGACCTATAGAGTTTAACCAGAGGATTATGATTTTTTCTTTTTCTTTCTTTTTACTTTTTTATTCGATATTTTATTTATTTATATTTCAAATGTCATTCCCTTTCCCAGTTTCCCTTTCAGAAACCCCCTATCCCATCCACCCTCCTCCTGCTTCTATGAGGGTACCCCCCACCCATATACCCATCAACTCTCAACTCCCCACCCTGGCATTATCCTACACTGGTGAATTGAGCCTTCACAGGACCAAGGGCTTCTCTTCCCACTGATACCAGACAAGGCCATCCTCTGATATATATGTGGCTGAAGTCATAGATCCCTCCATGTGTACTCTTTGGTTGGTGGTTTAGTCCCTGAGAACTCTGGGGGGGTCTGGTTAGTTGATATTGGTTTTCCTATGAGGATGCAAACCTCTTCAGCCCCATCGGTCCTTTCTCTTAAATTGAGAACTTAAGGACCCCGTGATCACTCCAGTGGTTGGCTATAAGCATCTGCCTTTGTATTTATCAGGCTCTGGCAGAACCTCTCAGAAGTCAACTATATCAGTCTCTTGTCAGCAAGCACTTGTTGGCATCCACAATATCATCTGGGTTTGGTAAATGTATATGGGATGGATCCCCAGGTGGCACAGTCTCTGGATGGCCTTTCCTCCAGTCTCTGCTCTACACTTTGTCTCAGTATTTACTCCCATTCTTCTTGAGCTTCATGTGGTCTGTGAACTGAATCTCACAGACCACATGAAGAGTTCTGGGCTGATATTCACTTATGAGCAAGTGCATACCATGTGTGTTCTTTTGTGCCTGGTTTACCTCACTCAGGATGATATTTTTTAGTTCCATTCATTTGCCTAAGAATTTTGTGAAGTCATTAATTTTAATAGTTGAGTAGTATTCCATTGTGTAAACATACCACATTTTCTATATCTATTCCTCTGGTGAAGGACATTTGGGTTCTTTCTAGCTTCTGGCTATTATAAATAAGGCTGCTATGAACATAGTGGAGCATGTATCCTTGCGATATATTGGAACATCTTTTGCATATATGCCCAGGAGTGGTATAGCTGGGTCCCCAGATAATACTATGCCCAACATTCTGAGGAACCACCAGACTGATTTCTAGAGTGATTGTACCAGCTTGTAATCCCACCAGCAATGGAGGAATGTTCCTCTTTCTCCACATCCTTGCCAGCATCTGCTGTCATCTGAGTTTTTGATCTTAGCCATTCTGACTGGTGTGAGGTGAAATCTCAGGGTTGTTTTGATTTGCATTTCTCTGCTAACTAAGGATGTTGAACATTTCTTTAGGTGCTTCTCAGCCATTCAATATTCCTCAGTTGAGAATTCTCTGTTTAGCTCTGTACCCCATTTTTAATAGGGTTATTTGGTTCTCTGGAGTCTAACTTCTTGAGTTCTTTATATATATTAGATATTAGCCCTCTATTGGATATAGGATTGGTAAAGATCTTTTCCCAATCTGTTGGTTGCCATTTTGCCCTATTGACAGTGTCCTTTGCCTTACAGAACCTTTGCAATTTTGTGAAGTCCCATTTGTTGGTTCTTGACCTTAGAGTATAAGCCACTGGTGTTCTGTTCAGGAAATTTTCTTCTGTGCCTATGTTTTTGGGGCTCTTCCCCAGTTTCTTTTCTATAAGTTTCAGTGTATCTGGTTTTATTTGGAGGTCCTTGATCGACTTGGACTTGAGCATTGTACAAGGAGAGAAGAATGGATTGATTTGCATTCTTCTGCATGCTGACCTCCAGTTGACCCAGCACCATTTGTTGAAAATGCTGTCTTTTTTTCAACTGGATGGATTTAGCTCCTTTGTTAAAGATCAAATGACCATAGGTGTGTGGGTTCATTTCTGGGTCTTCAATTCTATTCCATTCATCTATAACAATGCTGTTCTAATTAGAGAACTGAGTTGTTCCAGCTCCTACTTAGAACCTCAAAATCTTATCACTGATGTTCTGAGATCACACAGTACCATAATAGATTAGACCTACGTTCTTTCCAGCAATAACATTTCAACATTCCAGTAACAACCACTTCTTAGCAAATATGGCAGCCAGTAGACTCATTCTTAATTATGGCCTATTTTTTTTTAAAAATTATTCTTACTCATGAAATATTTGATCCATTTAAATAGTATTTAGCAATTGAACAGTATCATAAAATAAAAACATATTGGTTTGTGTTTTGGTGGCTTTTTAAGAGACTTGTTCAAAAATAAATACATACACAAAATCAATATTAACTTCAAAAGTGTGATAGTAAACCTACTGTATGCTGTCCCCTATTTCAATTCAATTTTCTGACCCACTACCATGCAAAAGATGTTGCCAACTAGTTCTGGAGCCTGACCCCTTAATATATAAGACAAAGTAGGACTTCCTGTCTTTATATGGAAGTGATAATCTAATGGTTAGATAAAGGGGCGGGGAGAAGAATGCCAAAAGACAAGACAAATACACACATCAGTTGATGGTGGGGGTGATGCTGCCCTGTTTCATAGAATGGCAAGATCATGTACATGCAGAAAAATGTTCCAAAAACAAGGGGCATTTATATTCTTTAAAAGAAAAGGATAAGTCTAAATCCTTTTTGGACATGAGACTGTAAGTTTTAAATAAGTAGCAAACAGATAAAGAAAAAAGGGCTGAAATTAATTTTTGCAAGGAGGCATTTTCCACCAATTCATTAATTTGATCCATGTAGATAGTATGAAATCAAGTAGGAACGGACCTACACATAAACAGAAAGAAAGACACAATTTATATAGTATTTGAAGTGACTTTTGTTGGTACTTTTTCCTTGAATGATTAAAACATATCAATGATAACCTACATCTAGATTCCTAACTTTCTTCTCAGTTTTTTGTCTTACAGTCTTTAAATAATCTGATAAGAAAGGAAACAAAACAAACCATACAAACACATTTCAGAGAGTAGAGAACGTGTATACAGCACAGGAAGGTTCACAGACTCACTCCATATTACTCCCAGATCAAGAGTTCCTCATTAATTTAATTAATTTAATTAATTGCCAGTTTAAGCCTTTTACTTTTTAAATTTAATTGCATTTATGTAACATCCATTCACACATTTGTGTATATGTGTGCAAGAAAGTGTGTGCATGTGTATGTGTATGTATGTATGTATGTATGTATGTATGTGCACACACATGCATACTGAGCACATGTGATCCCAGAATAGACCTTATAGCTGGCTTCAGGCTAGGGAGCAAGCACCTTTACCCAGTGAACCACCATGCTAGCCTTTGCTTTGTGAGAGAGGATCTCATATAACTTGAGCAAGTCTCACATTTACTATATAGTCCATGTTGGTCTTGAACTTTGTGGTGATTCTCCTAACAGCCTCTAAAGTGCTGGACTTGCAGATGTGCGCCACCACATGTGGCCAGCTTTCAGGTTTAAGAAACTTGCTCAAGTAAGAATTGTAAAGAACATCAAGTATGATTCATTCTCCCTCTCCTAAAACATTATTTCAGTCTCTAGACATTGGGAAATTTACATGTTATTAAAAGCAAACCATTAAAGGAACTGAACTCACATGCTCACATTCCATGACTCCCTCCATCTAGTTTTATAATGGATTAAATTTAAAAAAAAACACCTTAAAACAAACAAATAACCCCACGTCCTTCAGCTTAAAACATAAAAATAAAAACAGAACAAATAAAATATATTAGCAATCTGAACACATACATATGAGGATATAACTTTAAATCCAGAACACTCACGGGGCTCACTTTCAACCTTTGAAGGTGTTCTGAGCTCACTGTCAACCTGTAAAGATTATGAGCCCATGCACCCAGACTCTGGTAGAGAGAAAGCTCTCCAGAGCTTTTTGAGAACAGTGCAAAGGACAAGGTCATGCCTAAAACTGGAGTTTCATTTTCCCTCAAGACATTATAAAAGAAACAGTAACATGGGCTAGGGGAGTGCTCAGTGGGAAAATGCCTGCTGTGTAATCATGAGAACCCAAGTCAGACACCTAACACTTACATATAAGCTGAGTAAAGTCTCATGTACCTGCCTGGAAACCCAGTGCTGGGTAGCAGTAGGAGTAGTGGGGACAGGTAGATCCTAGGGACTCTCTGTCCATTCAGTCCAGTTGAAATGGTAATCTTTAAGGTCAGTGAGACTCTGTCTCAAAAAGCAAGGTGGGGTGACTAGGGGAGACACTCAGTATTCTCCTCTGATTGTTATATGCACAGACACAAGCAAGCACATTTTCACCCATGTGCATGAACACACACACACACACACACACACACACACACACCAACTCAGTGATGCAGACTTTCCATAACATCATAATTCTGCCCTTCAATGAATAAGTATTATCTAAAACTCTACTAGTTTGCAATTTTAAACAGAGCTCCTGAGAACAGAATTATTTAAAATTTCAAAGAAATATGCTTCACATGCCACATCGCATGTACTACTAGGGTCTTATGTTATTATGTTCAATTATTAAAAATCTGCAGCAAATGGATGACCTATCACCCTAAGTAAGAGAAATAAACATACATGTATATGTCAGCCCAGTACGGGTTTCATCACCCTGCGAACACTAAAACATTTTCATTCTCAGAGATTTTAATACTTTGGGACTATGCGTAGAGCTGGTATTCTATCACACTCTATGGACAACAGACTAAGGTAATTAAGACTAGTATCTGGCTATCAGGGATCTTACAATCAACTGGCAGAAATGAAGAACGCATAAATCTAGTTCTTGACAATGCGACAGCAGGGAAGGGATGAGAGCCACACAGTCAGCTCAAAGCATCAGAATGTCAGAAATGGGATAATAACCTTCGTTGTCTGACACCTAGAATTCTGTCCTTTAGAGGTAAAATGGCAGTGCATTTGCCACAATGCTATAGGGAACTGACTAGAGGAACAGGACTTGGGGGGGGGTCAAAGTTGTGTGGGACACCTGCTTCCATAACTTCTTAGATCCCTGGTATCTGAGTCTTCAAGTCTTGGTAGGATGAAGATTCTATCTACTAAATAAGAACTCTGCTAATTCCCATTATCAGGGAAGCTTAAATCATCCTGGTCTCAGTCTGAGGTTCTCATATTTGAGTGGGGAATGGTCTCAGACGTGGGACTTGAAGAAACAGATACCAGCAGATTTGCATTTTGGACAAGGTTTCCAGGCTGTGTTTTTGCTGCTACTATCCCTGAAACACACTGTGAGAATCATTGTCTAGTGTTGTGTTGTAGGAGGAGTCTGGTAATAGCAAGGACCTGGAGGATAGACCAGTGCAGTAGTAGTACTGGGGCTGGTTGTGCTGCATGCTATATTTAGACAAGACTTCCAGATCTGGATCATATTTTGAGCACCCAGGGGTAGCAGGAGGGGTCAAATATATATCAGGTTTGCTGTAAAGTCAATAAATGAGTATCAATTGTGCATCAAGGAGGAGGGTAGTTGTAATAACACCCTAACAGAACTTACTATACAAACACACTAGTAGTTCAAAACTGGGGCACTGCTGTGTAAATATGTCCTCCAAAGGCCATGCATTTGTGAACTTAATTACTAATGCAAGAATGTTGGGAGATGGTGCTTATTTGGAGGTTTTGAAGTAATGAGGAGTCTACTCTCATAAATGGATTAACTGTGGTTATAATAGAGCTAAAAATTATGAGTTCAATCTCTTTCCTTTACATGAATATGTGTGTGTTTGTGGAACATGCATATGAACGTGCAGGTATGTATGCCCATAGACATGCAAACAGATAATAGACTAGGATGTTGGATATTGTCTTCTACTGGTCTTTGCCTTATTGGAATAGGGCCCCTCAATGAATCATAAGATCATTATTTTGGGTAGGCTGGCTGGCTGGAGAACTATCTGAACTACTAAACTCCCAAGACTCTCCTATGTTTGTTCACCAACACTGGGTTTACTGGAATGAGTAACCATACCTGACTTTAAATATAGGTTCTGGAGATTTAAGTTCAGGCACCTATACTTGCAAAGCATGCATTCTTATCCACTAAGCCCTCTTGACAGGCCTGTTTTGTTTAAGATAGCATCTCATACATACTGGATTGGCCTCAAACTCATATATAGCTGAAGGTGACCTTGAACTTCTGTGTCTTGTCTATACTTCTAGAGTGCTATAATTACAAAGACATGTACCACCATGTCAGTTGTATGCACTACTGACAACTGGATCCAGTGTCTTGTGCATAGTAGATAAGTACTTTACCCACTGATGTACATCTCCAACCTCTTATTCTTTCTGGCCCATGTTAAACTATGGCCAGAAAGTTAACTTTTCACCATGTTATAAAACAACTCAACATCCCTCACCAGACATGTTTTCTTTAATTGCCTAGCCCCCAGAACCATAAGGCAAATGGATTTCTACCACCTATAAACTGTTCAGTCTGTGGTATTCTACTATAGTAATAAAATACAGAACAAGCGAGGCTTTCTAAGGAACATTATAAATACCTTGAGACAGTTCTGATTGCCGTAACAGGAGAGGAACAGGTTCTATTGGTATCTATTGAACAGAGGGCAGGGTTGCTGCTAAATACTCTGTGACATACACAGGACAGTTCCCAGGGTAGAGAATGATCTGGCCCACATGTAAGTACATTCAGTCTACATTCAGACTGAATCCAGACATGGATGAAACCTGGAGTGTACATTGCCATATTTGTCAATTCCAACCCAACGGCTTCCCTTAGGAAGAAGCTGACTGTTCAATTGCCTTTGATCTTAGACACTGCTGGGAACTTGTCTTTTCAATTATGTCCCAAGCATTAATTATAACACCCTTTCACTTTCCTGTTTAAAAAAGATGCATTGTTTCAAAAGAATAAAATGAAAACCTGAGAGGCAAAGCCTTTCTGTTTTAGCTCAGGGTAGAGGCTGGAGCACTGATCTCTCATCAGAGGCTTTGTCTACTCAGATGAAAAGCTTGGAGACTTTGGGAGAAGGGCCAACCATCAGGAAAACAGGAAGACTTTCTTCTCCAAGAGGGCTGAAGTTTAAAGGTTGATTTTCAACAACCTAGGTAGCTGGGTCCCATCATAGGAAGGCCCTCACTCTGAATCCAATGAGCAGATGTATTGGGGGTGATGAAAGGTGCTTCTTAGGAAGAGAGAGGACTTTGGAGAGATGGAACATGAGGACTCTAGTAGACAAAAAGACATCAGTGGGTTAAAAGGAGATGTGCTTCATATGGGATGTGTCAGGGACAGTATGGGTGATATTTGGTTAGAGGAAGTGAGCCAAAAACCCCACAATGTCAGAAGTTATTTAAAAATCTCCATTTGCTCAACCTCCACTCCCTGTATATCCAGTGAGTCTATGGTACTGTTCTAGGCTGCATGATAGGAAAATCAAATGCAGAATCTGTCATAAACCTAGAGGGATCAACAATCTAACAGTACCAATGAAGCACCAGGTGTCACTTCTATAGACAATTATTTCTAAGAGGCAAGTCAATGGTCTCAGAGATAGTGCAAATGTCCAGTCACTAAGTGAACAAAGAGTAACATGGAAAACAGCCCACTTGCACCTCCATTTATGCTCTATCCAGATTTTCCAAATCTACTTGCTCATCTAGACCTTCCTAATGCTGTGACCCTTTAATACCGTTCCTCATGCTGTGGTAACCGCCAACCATAACATTATTTTCTTTGCTACTTCATGACTGTAATTTTGCTACTGTTACAAATCATATTATAGCTATCTGATCTGCAGGATATCTGATATGTGACCCCTGTGAAAGAGTCATAACTCCAATTTTATTACTTTCCTAAATCATAATGTAAATATCTGATATGCAGGATATCTGATATGTGACCCTCATGAAAGGGTCATTTGACCCCAAAAAGATTGTGACCCACAGGATAAGAACTACTGATCCACAGTGTTCTGCATCTATAATATTGAATAGTTCAGAATGATGCTAAAGAGGCCTGTCTTTGGGGCTATTTTTCTGTCCTACAGAGACCACAAATCTATACCAATTGCAATAAGTAAAAGGGAGATACCAGATGTGATAGGCTGAAGGCACCTTGAGGCACTTTGTAATGAATATTTAGAGAGTTTTTCTCTTGTTATGAAAATTATGGCAATCTGTTCCCCAGCATGAGTTGCTGATGAATTTCAGCATCATGAAAACCTTTTGTTTGGAGGTAGGGTGGGGAGAATCTTCCCTGCTTAAATAAATCTGGATCACTCAAAAAAAAAATACCAACTCACATGAGTATTTTTGAGTCATCATAACTCTGAATCCTGATGTGAGCCTGTGGCTTAGTGTGCTGAGGAGACAGCTGGCAGGAAGAAACAGCTCTCCTCTGTACTGCCGGGCATCCTTTGCCATACGTTTCTATTTTAGGTCAAAAGGAAGAAGAAAGCAGGCTGCCTGGATGTTCAGACTCCAGGTCATTTCCAAAGGTTGCCCAACACTCTGTGACCTTCTACCTAAACACACATGTGGCATTAGGATCCAGAAACAGGGAACTAGTCCAAAGGTTGGAAGAATTATACTGGCTTGACATTCTACTAAATGGCAATCATAGGAAAGCAATGACTCTAAAATTTACTTTTGGCAAGAAAAGTCAAAGGGAGAACGTATACAGAAAAATTCAACTGTCAAAGTTCTTTTGTCTCTCCCATTAGGGTGCTCAATATTTTGGAGTAGAAAAACCTTCCACACTGAGTCCTAAAGGTTTCAGGACTGAATGAGAAGATGAAGATGTTGGGAGGTAACTAAGAGCTTTTCTTTGTCTAGTGCAACATTCTGATTGCATACATAAAGCAGATCATGAGAATAAAGGCCAGAGAGGTTAAAGCAAGCTATCTGTCTGAAGCCATGTCAGTAACTAATAATAGCTGGTCCTCCTAGCTATTTAAGACAAACTACCAGTCACTATAAAATCCCTTCTTTGCAAGTAATCAATTCCACCACCATGATGATTTGGGAGAGCCAAGCACACAGATGTGGTTCATGGATATTTACAGGACTGAACAAGGCATGCACTAGGGGTAGGATTCTACCACATGCTTTAGGTAGCTGAGTATCTGAAATAGCATACAACACCTAGCCCAGGGAGCCCATCTTAGACCCCATGAGGTTCCCAGGAAAAATGCCACATGTATCTTGAAGGCTCTACAAGGATGGCTGACTTTCAAATTTTGACTGAAGAGATAGAATGGTACAAATTGTTGAGAGTCAAAATTATTTTGATCTATCTTCATTCCTCTTAGTAACTATTTACCACCCACCTCTGTATCAGGTAAAGCCTTTGAAAAGTATATTGAGTAGATCACTAGGATTTGCCAAACCGAAAGCTAAGAATGTCATCAGAGAACAACTAAAACCTATAGCAGAGATTTCTGATTTGCCCATAACCTTCTGTTCCTCTGAAGTCTTGTGTAAAAGCTTTGATTTATGAGGGGTTTTTTTTTGTTCTGTGGCTATAAAAAAGTTCATATAACTGTTTCTATATTGGAGCATGCCATGCAGATCAACCTAAATGCATGTTCCCAGCCCATGATCACTCATATTTGGCTCAGCAGAGACTCTCTCTCTCTGAGAACTGTGGTTTTCTGTCAAGGGCTTCAGCATTATTCTTAAAATACACTGTCCAATGTGGTCACCAATAGGCACGTGTGACTCCTGAGCACTAGGAATGTGGCTGCTACTCTAAACTGAGATGCATAATACATGCAAACTACATATGGT
This sequence comes from Apodemus sylvaticus, assembly GCF_947179515.1. NCBI lineage: Eukaryota > Metazoa > Chordata > Mammalia > Rodentia > Muridae > Apodemus > Apodemus sylvaticus. Next base: position 60,254 of record NW_026263255.1, read on the forward strand.
ACTATGAGGATATCACACTGAGAAAAAGTACAGCATCTTATTAATAATTTTACAGAGATTACATATTTAAAAGGTTGTTTGTACATACACTGCCTTAAATACAATATATTAAAATTAGCTTTTATTTTTTAATGTGGTCTCTAGAAAATTTTTAACCATATACTGGTTCACGTGCTAGTTCTATTGGATCACACTGTTCTAAAATGAAAGTAATCTTTTACCATTTACTCACCTAATCCTTCTAAAAGGCTTGAGTCTGCTGCCTGAAAAATCTATGGAAAGGTATTCTATAGGTCTGAAATTTGCTATGGAAATATTTTTAGGTATTCAAGCGAAGATGTTGGTCTGAAGAGATAGCTTAGTGGTTAAGCGTGTGCACTGCTCTTCTAGAGGACTGGAGTTCAGATCCTAACACACCCACATGAGGTGACTCATAAATGTCTAGTATTCTAGTTACCAGGACTCCAATGCCTCTGATCTCTGTGGGCACCTGAATTCATGTGCATATATATGCATGTATGTGTGTGTGTGTGTGTGTGTGTGTGTATGCATGTGTGTGTGTATGTATGTATGTATAGATCTATAGATGTATAAATGTATAGATATATAATATGTATATATAATCTCCATAAAAACATACATGCACACACATAATTAGAAATATTTTTTTTAAACAATGTCTTGAGGAATCCAGATAAGTAAGACAAAAGTAATGTTAGTTTAGTGGCTGTTCCTGGAAGATCCAGGAATGCCTGATGATTTTTAGGTAGCTTTCCTGAGGCCTTCCGCCACCTAAGCTGTGCCAATATGAACAAACTCTAGCTTTGCATGTTGGCACAATGCACATGACAGGAAAGAATTAAACCACCCATATGAAAAACACAGAATTCTGATTCTGTCTTGTGTTGCCAGTCTACTCATGGACGATCTAAGGAGACATATTTGTGTGTTTTCTTATAGAAACACAAAAGCTTTCCGAGGTATATAAAAATTTGGGGTAATTAAGGAAACTCACTCTTTGTCCTGCTGTCCATCTCTGTCTTCGATGGGTCTGGAGTTGATGTAGCTGGAGGTAACTTCTTCCCAATTGTCTGCAGATAGAATAAGGTGATTGACACATCAGGATGATTCACTTCATTAATCAATGGAACAAAATCAATTTCACAATGAGAAAATCCCCAGATGTGGCTCTAAAGACCACAGGCATTAGTTGAGGCTGTTGTGTGGATAGGCTGCCACATATTAATGGGTCTTCTCCACAGTGACCAACAGGGGGATAAACTAGGTCAGAAAGGGGAAAAACAAGTGAGAAGGCTCTTGGTACCTTCTACTTCTCTTTTTCTCTTTTTTTCCCCTTTTTTCTCTTGATAGTTTTTTACAAGTTTGTTATTATTTTTAATAGACAAAAAGGTACAATTTCCTTTATTTTATAACAAGCTGATCACAGTTATGGAGGCCCAGTATCTGGCCTAGCGCGGATGTTCCAAAATAACCCTATAGGGGAAGAATGGAAATATGTGGAGAGAAATGAAGACAGGGAGCACAGGGACAAGAGCTGGTAGAAAAGGTGGAGAAAGGGAGGTGGACAGGCAGGCAGAAGCTAGACTGTCCAGACCCACTCGGCCTTCTATTAATTCCTTCTTACCATCTGCGACTTCACTTACTATGTGTAATATGAGCAACATAATCTAGTCGTTTTTGGAAGAGACCACCTATCTCCTGAAATAAAAGTAAGGAGGGTCTTCATCTCTCTTCCTACCAGTTGGTTAGTCCTCCAAGGCTATGCACCATGATTTGTTTTATTAAAACACACATACACACGCACACACCCTTCGTTTTTGCTCTGACTTCCCTTCTCTTTCATTTGTAGTGGATTGATTCTATTATTATTTTTGAGTCATCCATAGGAAAAATTGAATACTGTCTCTGCCTAAAGATGTTCCTGAAACCACAGGCTAGCCAGCAGTTCAGACCCCAAATCAGACACACCCCGCGGTGCAGGGATGAGGGCTGTGCCCACTCCTTCCTGCCAGTGCTCCCATGTAAACATGACTAATTCCCAGTGAAAAGTATCCACTGATAAGGGAGAAACTGTTGTCACAACCAAATAGCCAGGTAAACTGACATCCCAACAATGAAGTCACTAGAAAAACAAACTATTCTATGTCGCTTGAACATAGGAAGAGTAATAAGCTGTGTCATTTAAAAACTGCCATGGCTGGAATTTTTCTTCAAATGAAACTCAATTGCCAGTTTTTTTTTTACTTGAAAAGGTTCTTCATGTTGCCAACACTGAAACTAGCATTAAATATGCATAAATCACAGAAAGAGGAAAAGATAAACCAAATCTTCAGACCTTCATGAATTTTTAAAAACGTTTGTGACAGAAAGCCTTTCCATTTTACACTGTGACATTTTTATTTAGTGCCGCAAGGCTCTCTATATTGGAAAAAAAAAAAAACAGAAAACCCCAAATAATATGCCACCTTCCACCACTAAGTACTCAGCTGAATAGTATTTTATGGTTCTATGAAATTGTCAAGAAAGATGAAAAAAAAAGTTGATGTTCTTCTGCTAGAAGGTCACATTTTATGAAGAAACAGTTTGGGGGAGCTTACTGAACAGTGAGGAGGGAACCCCGAAGCTCTGAAAGCATTAGTCACTGTCACCCCGCCACAGGGCTGGAAGCGCACATGCCAATCTCCTTGCCTCTCCTTTTGGGCAGGGAAGGCCGGAATAAAGCTTTCCACCTATGACCACATTAGAAAGAAGCAAACAAAATCAGCCTAGCTTTGCTCTCGCTCCTAGAACAAACAAACAAACAAACGAGCCACCAAAAGGAGATAGGAAATAAACGGCTTGGGCTTTCAACCTGAAATGCCTTCTCCTGGTGAGAGTCTAGCAGCTTTTACATCCTTATTAGTTCTCCATTGGTAAGCACGGGAAGTGCTGCCCTCGTGCCTGATGTCCTGATTTGCCAGAAGGTTCAAAGTTAAACACCAAGAAAGAGCACTGGTTAAAGAAAACAAAACAAACAAAAACAAACAAACAAAAAAAACAAACAACCTAATGTTCACTCTAGTTTTTTCTCTTCATTGCTTCAGAAAAAAGTCCAGTGCACTGTCTTCCATGGGTCCCAGCAACATGGTGAAGTTCATATTATGCTTATCTCCTGGAGAATGGTGAACCTCAAACTCTTCATCTTTGCAAGTCATGATAGGAAGTCTAGAGGTATGCCATGCCATGTTCCTCTCAACCCAGTCTGGTCCCATAGGCATTCCAAAGACAGGAAGCACAGTGGTACTTCTCCATTTGCTAGAAGCAACACTGGCTAGTTAACTGGCAATGCCTGAAAACTTGTCAGCTGGGTCCATTCCCAGGCCCCGCCCCAGACTTTCCCAATCAGAAACCCTGGTGATGGTGCCCAGCAGTCTCTGAGAGAACACACCTGCCACAGGGCTGTGCTACATGCTCCAGTTTAAAGGCCATTGACCCTGAGGCAGCAGGAATTCTATAAGTGAGAATTAAATGTCTTTACTGGATTAAAATTCAGTGCCTGTTGCCATACCAAGATGCAGCAGGAAACATTTTTAATGCTTCCTCCCCTCTCCTTTCTCTCCCTTTCCACAACATGCTCACCACTTGCTCTTTTCTCACTGATTTAAGAACTTAATGTTACTATTTAGACTACACATAGGTATCTATGTCACATATAACTGAAGCTCAGCTCCAAAGAAGTCACACATACACACATACAAATAAAACAGGGACTCTTGTGCACACCTACTACTGTACCCGGAAGACATCAAACGTTAGGCTTATTCTGGGCTGCGCCAGAGGTCTCAGGCCTTCCTCTTGAGGCCTCTTCCACAGAATGGCAACTTCTCCCCCTCGTGAGTATCATAAGAAAGATCATTTGTCCAGGATAAGCAGCAGTGAGGCACATGGGGGCTATGCTGAGATGCCATAGGACAGCTCCTGAGAGGTCACCTAGTGGCCTCATTGCACTGAGTGACTTCAGAAGGAACCCTCAATTTCTACTCTCTACCTTGGCCCGACATTTCCTTTTTCTTTCTGAGCAAGTGCCTAAACATTTGCCAGCATTAACACCCATGTTGACCTTGTGTGCTTGTGCCCTGACCCAGAAGCCACTACTAGGAACGGCAGTGAATATGCATATAAAGAAACAGAGCTGAGTACGCCACAAATAGGTTAGCACTTTGGATATGCTTTAAGACTCAGTAATTATCATACTGGTTTCACTTCTTGTCTGTCTTACCTATATCCCAAACTCCATGTAAAATCTAATATAGGGGCTAGAGAGATGGGTTAGTAATTAAGAGCATCTAACTGCTCTTGCTGAAGACCCAGTTTTCGTTCCTAGCACCTATATCAGGTGGCTCACAACTACCTGTAACTTGAGTTCCAGGGAGTCCAATGCCCTCTGGAGTCTGAGGGTATCTGTACAAATGTGGTACATATAAATTCATATAGGTACACAATGTATGCATAAATAAAAATAATAAATATTTTTAAGAAAGAAAACCAGGAATGAAGAGATGGTTCTGTGGTTAAGCGTACACACTACTCTTGAAGAGAACACAGATTCCAGTCCCAGCACCCTCTGAGAAGTTCACAAATATCTGTAACTCCAGTTCTGAGGGCTCTGATGTATTCTGCTGGCCTCCAAGGGCACTATATGAACATGTGTGAACATCCATGCAAACAAAACACCTAAATATGTGTATGTGTATATATATATATATATGCATATATATGTGTGCATTAATAAAACTTTAAAAGTAAAACCTAATTTCTAAAAACAATCAGAAAAGCTATTCCTTTGAATAATGATGTTAATCCATCTCTCTCTAATTCTTGCCAAGACCACTAAGCAAATTGAGTGAGGGGAAGTAGCAGGAATCTTGTTTACAGCGGGAGTTTCATACAAATGTGTTCCTAACTCCATAAGATCCAGCAAGACAGCATCGGAACAGATAAGCACCATATGATTTCAATTAGTAGAGCAAGTAACTTTTTCCCTTTTACATGCCAAGATAAAGACAATCGCTGGTTTGATTCCAGGGAAATCCAGTTTCCAAATGATTAATGTAACTGTTTCTCTTTGTGACCGTGGAATATAAACACAGCATGCTGCTCAAATAATTGGTATAAAATCGTTCCTCTTGCTGTAATAATTCAGACGCAAACTCCCCTGAGTGTAAGAAGTTTCTAATTACAGGACAATACTTAAATGCCCCCTCTAAAAGTCACCTTTCTGAAGACCACTACATACAACTCTTGCAATCCAAAGACAGCCAGGATCATTGGAGTAGGGGTGGAGGCTTCCTGCATCCGAGTAGTTGGCAGAGCCTCCCTGTCCATAGGTCAGGCTTTCTGGCAACTCTTCTAGACGTATATGATGGTCTGAGAAACTACACATTGCCATTACTCACACACCTCACACAAATCCAAACACATGGGTAAAACCCAAGATCAAAGACAGCTCTTCCATGATGTTCTTTATACAACACTACCATCTGACAGTACTCGTTCTCTTCCTGTCCATTATGGATTCATTAGGGCCTATTCAATATGAAGCAAGAAAACAGAGCAGGAGCTGTCGAGCAGTGAGACAAGGACATTTTGGGGCTGGTTCTCCACAGCAGTGTGCTGAGGGATACCCAAGAGGGCACTATGGTCACCTTGATCCTACTCATCTCTAGGACATGGAGAGATACAAAGTACAGGACACAGGGATGGGGGGCAGCACAACACAATATCTACATGTAACTGTATCTGTAGCTTTTCAGTTTTTGTTTTCCACCAAAACTCCTCTTTATTTTCACACAGTCCTTTCATGAACACCTATATCTGATGACATTATAGAAAGTCTTCTTGGCTTTCAGTAGGAAGGGGTAGGAGCCAAGCAAGTTAGAGTCAGAAAAGAATGAGTACAAAGAGCTATCTTTACAATGGAGTGCCTGTGGGCTCCCACCAGTAGGCTTCTCAGTTACATGTTTAACTGTCGATCTGCCTGCATTTGGTGGACCTCACTTCATTGGTGTCATGCTAGAAGATATGCCACAGTAAAACACAACTTGGAGTTTCAAAAATAAAAGGCATGGTCCAGTACAGTGAACAAGAGCATTCGTAGTTCTAGGCCAGGGTCAGGTTTGCCTTTGACGTACCTCCTCTGTTGGTGTGTCAATTACAACATTCAGGGGAGTATTCTCTGAAGTCTATATTTTTAAAGTTGACTATGAGAAAAACAAAAGGTTAAGGATACTCTTCTGGGCATGGTGGCGCAAGCTTGTAAATGCCAGCACTTGGGAGGCAGAGGCACGAGGATTGTTGAATTGGAGGCCAGCTTTGGAAGCGCAGCAAAACCCTGTCTCCAAAAAGCAAAATAAATAAATAAATAATAAATAAATAAAAGTAAACTTTCAAAGGTAATTCATTTTTTCTAATTATGAAATTGAGCATAAGACTTAAGACATATTCAGATGATTTTCATCTACCTGAATTTTCTTAATGTTTTAGAATCCAAATTCTGTCAAAGCTCTTTGCCTAACCACAGTTAAAATCTTGTCTGAATCACAGCTGCTTTAGAAGCACTTGTCAACTATAATACATTTGGCAGTATAGTAAGTACCTTTGTTTCAGAAATTGAGCAGGACGTAGATGTTCATTATTTTCTTATTTCACAAACTCTGAGGTTAGTATGTGGTTGCTGGGTACAGCAGGGTGCTGGGGATACCATCTACTCCCCACTAACCCTAGCATACGCAACCTATCATGTCAAGTACAAAGACAGGAAATGTCCTTGGTAAATCAGAGGGTCCCTCTCCTTACAAGAACCTCACTGTTTTACCATTGTCATACATCAGTATTCCACAGCTTGGTCAATGGTAACAGCACTCTGCTGTTACCATCAGTCAATGTTTTCCTAGGCTCCATCACATTTGTTTTATATGCACATGCACATACACATACACACACATTTCATCCTGAAATAATTTTCAGAAATGTGTTCCCCTACAATGCTCTACTTACCAACTAACCATCAAAACACTTAATCTCTCACTTGGTAAATTTGGAAACCAGTGAATACTGTTAAAGTCCTATAGTTATTATTTAACTTTATCCTGAAGTTTCTCTCAGTGTATTACAGTCTTCTCCAAGCATAGAACTTCTTTTGACAGCCAGTAAGATACCACGAGAACGAGTAGCCTACAGAACTAGTAGGTGAACACCATCCTTTTCCTAAATTTTCTTCCCTGTGTCCTAGAATCATGACTTGAAACTGGTCTTCAGTGGCAATTGTCATTAACCCTCCCAGCGGATCCAACAAGACAGTTTTGAGTGCATATTCCTCCCTTCCTCTTTGACTTTGATCTAGAGCCTGTAACTTGCTCAGGGATTACATCAATCATTTTTCAGACAAAGATCCATTGATCTATCATAAGATAATTTTCAAATACCCTTTACACCTCTTAAAACACCTGCATCAAAGCAATCAGAACATGTATTGCTATTTTATTACCTCTCATGGAGATCCATGAAGAAGAAATATGAAGATTTACTTCTAATTTGTACACCATGCTATACCTCCTAACAGTTCATATCTTCTCTTACCTCTAAAGACTAATAGCAAACTTTCTCTAAATGCAGCATGGCCTTTGACTGAACTTGGGAGTTTTCCATCAGGGCTTCCAGAATTTCCTCTATTAATCTGTTCATAAAAGGCTTTAATATCTATCATTCTACTATATGTGTATATGTTTTATGTTTGTGTTTATATATGTATAAGTATATATACATGTATATGTGAATGAGAGAAAGAATAGGAGAGTGCTGCTTGTGTAAAGAACTTGAGTCAGGCTCTGTTATTTATCATTGACTCTATTTCCTGCCAGGATGTGATTTGGCTTATTTGTCTGTTTATTGAACACCTCTAAAAGCATGCCTTTCAAAAGTAAAAGAGCCATACAACAGGAAGAGGAAGGGTGATGACTGTCTCTTTGTGAAATCCAAATAACGGTTGCAGTTAGCTAAGGCTTCCACACAGGCTTAAGTGCTCAGTGAGATGCAGCATGTAATTCAGAGAATATTAAAATCATAGGCCTTGGCTCTCCAAATATCTGACAATATATGAAAATAGTGTTTGTATTTTACCCACACTGTTCCCAGGAGAGGAGCCTGCATGCCAGCTCGTTAAAGAATCATCTTATTCAAAGTATATGAGCAAGTCAAAGTGAATGTCCATTCCCATTACACTTTTACAAAATACAACATGTCATTATACTTTGGGAAACTATTTTTGCTGTTATAACAGATAAAAGAAAAATTATAAACACTCCTTCTCATTCTCCCAGAATGGCTCCCTCTCCTTTTTTTTTTTTTTTTTTTTTTTTTTTTTTTGCTTAACAATGCCTTCATTTTATATCATTTAGAGACTTTAGGAAGAGACTAGATAGGTAAGGGAGAGAAAGAATGGTATGGTAGATGTGGAAAATATGTATGGTTTGTCATGCTTTAACATCAAACATGGACCAAGCCACAATGTTCCCAGGACGCAGTTAAATTAATTCACACACAGGATCCACTCTACTTTATGTGTATATTTATATAATCAAATCATAGTCCAGGCTATCCCTCTCACGAACCTGCGGATGACAGCTCCTTCCCCAGTATAACTGAGTAGACCTCACCTGGAAGATTCAAATAAAGCCCAGCAGGTAATGTATCAGCTATAACCAACATCTTCTATAGGCACAAATCCCATTCTTACTCATGATATTTTTCTATGTAAAGCGATCTTGAGGGCAAAGCCACCTTTTATTCAGTTTTCTTTTAGAACACTAAAAAGAACACTTGCTTTGGTAGTGAATTCTATTCTGTGACTGCATACATAAACATGAAATGCTCAGAGTCCTGGATCATCAATACATTTTGAGATTAGCAGCAGGGTCAGGCTCATTAGATACACACCACATAGTGCAAAGAGATAAACAGTACAATAAAGGCATGTACAGATAGATGGAAAAATAGTTGTTAGCCAATCTGCATGAGGAAATAAGCCTCAAAGATGGCAACAGTGAGGCCCGTGCTAAATTCAGAAAGGAGAGTAGGAGACGGCCTAAGAATGTAGTAGAAAGGGTGTTTTAGCTGAATAAAAAGCAAGGAAGTAAGGCAAAACTTGATGCAGGAGTTGGGTGTAGTGGGTGTACTCAAGAGACTGAGGCAGGAGACTCACTTGAGTCATGAGCAGATGTTCACAATGTGATGTGGGTGGAAGCACACACACTGAGAAGGAGAGAGAGAGACAGAGACAGACAGAGAGAGAGAGAGGAGCTTTAGGCCCACAAGTCAGCTAGGTAAGTTAAAGTCACTGTTACAGTAGTTTGTGGCTTATTCCCAAGACATCCGGTCACTAGGAAAAGTAAAGAGAGGTATGATGATCCAATTTGGGACCAACGAGGAATGATGAAGAAACAACAAGCTAAAGTAATGTGACGGTGGCAAAGTGACACTGTCCTCTGTTTAAAGCCTTTAAACCATGCTTGCCTAGCTACAGCTCACAGCAGCTACAGGCACAAAGCAGTGACTGCAAACTGGTACAAATATGGCAGAAACATTTCCGATGTCATGCTCTTGAGTCTATGTTCATGCATACCACATAGTGGGTGCCAACCACATGCAAAACGACAACAGTAAGTTCCCACTCAGAGGAGTTGGTCACTGAGACAAGTCCCAGAGTTCAGGGACCTGATGGAGAGGGTCAAAGAGGATGTATTTCTCTGTGCTCTGCTGCTAGTGCCAAGATTAGTGGCAAACTATTAGGTCTGTAATAGCTTCGAGCATTTCACTTCCTGTGAAAACACCAGTCAATCTCCCATTTGAAAACTAAAACATTAAAAAAAACATATAGGCACATGAGAAGCTCTTGACAGATCTAAGAACACCATCATTTTCATCTGACAAATTTAAAGAACATTGTTTAATCAAGTTTGACTCCAAAATTTTTTCCCAGAATGTAATTCCAGAGAAAGCTTTCTGTTCTTCAGAGCAGGGAAGGAAAATGAAGCAGCCTCAGATCACAAACAGACTGCACTTAGAGCCATAATTTGTTGTATTGTTTTCAAGTAGAACCACAATCTTATGAAAGAAAAAAAAAAGCCTAGAGCACACAATGGAGTACTATTGAGCCTTAAAAAGGCAATTCTGCCACCATAGCATGAATGATTCTGGTGGAGATTATACCAGGTGAATTAAGCCAGTCATTAAAAAAAAAAAAAAATAGAAGCACGGGGATGGGGGGGGGCAGAAACTGCTATATCTATGGATTCTACATCCATAGATACAAATACTTCAGAGTTAAAATACTTGGGAAAGATACTGCCTCTTTGTTAAATCATCAGACCTTCTTGTCATCATTTCTTAAACAATGCAGTATAACAACTGTTTATATTTTATATAGGAGATGAACATCACAGATTTTTTTTCCATTAGGGGCAGTTCCTACAAACAATTCCCCATAAATATCAAAGGATGACTATATTATCTAATTCTATTTGTTCTGTGGAGCCAGGAGTCCAACCCTAACATTAAAGTACAATCCAAGCTAACTTCTATTTATATACACCATCTATGCTTTATTCTGCCTCAGTCTTAGGTGAAATAGCTCTATAAAAGATAATCTACTGATTCCATGAAGCCCTTCTTCAAACCTGGCTAATATTAAGGTAATGCTGGCCTTAATGCTATAAGATTCATTCTTTACTTTCATCACTAGCTATACAGACTTCTAAAGAATAATGCTTGTTTTAAAAATCATATGAACTCCCCTAACAGAAGGGCAGGGGAAATACACGTAGACTTGTTTTGAGGACTGACGAGCTAGCTCGATCTGTAAAGTGCTTGTTGTGTAAGCAGGAGACCCTGAGTTTGACCCTCAGAGGCCACAGAGAAAGCCAGCTGGGGTTGTGCATACTTGTAATCCCAGCACTGAGGAGGCAGAAACTAAAGAATCCCCAGGTGTTCAGTGTCCAGCCAGTCTAGCCTAATCAGTAAGCTCCAGGTCCCTCTGAAATGCAGTCTCAAAATCAAGGTGAACATTGATCCTAAGAAACAATACAGGAAACTAGGCCCCTGGTCTCCAGACACACATGCACAAACATGAACACACACAGACACACAAGATATTTTAAAAAGCCTTTCTGGTGTTATTTTAGATATTGCTTTTTACTATGAAAAAGATGAATTTAGGTCATATAGGGACTGAAAATAGGAATTTGCTGGTGGTCAGGTATATAACTGATATGTCTCCTGTATATATATCAATATATTTAGAAAGGTGACTTCAAAATATCACAAGAATAGAAATCCCAGTGGGACATGTTTGGAAACATACCTGCAATTGTAGAATTTGGGAGATTGATGGATGGTGAAGAACCGTGAACTTGGGGCCAGCTAGAGCTATACAGAGTTAAAGGAAACAGTGGGGTATAGAGAAGGATCACCAATTAAAAGTGTACATTGCTCTTATAAGTGGACCTGAGTTTGATTCCCAGAACTGATGTCTGGCAACTCCCAACCACCTATAAGCACCACTCCAAGGATATCCAATGCCTCACAGGTACCAGTAGTCACATGCATATACATGTATGTGTGCATGGACATATATACATGCACGCGCACACACACGCGTGCACGCGTGCACACACACACAATTAAACATAGTAATATAAGTCATTAAAAATGACAAGGGATTAGAGATATGGTTCAGCAGTAAACAACAACAGTGGCTGCTCTTCCAAAGGACCCAGGACCTACATGGTGGCTTAAAACATCTGTAATTCCAGTTTCAGAGGATCCAATAACTTTTGGTCTCTGCAGGTTCCAGGCACATATATTGGTACATATACATGCCAGAAGGCAAAATGCCTATTCACATAATTAAATACAAATAAATATAAAAAAAATCAAAATAAACAGTCAAGAAAAAATGAAGGTTCTGTAAAGAGAGGCCAAATTAACTGAAAATCAGGGTGTTCTAGTCACAAGTAAACAGGACACATTCAACAACAAGAGCAAACCAAAGCCATATTTTGTGCTTCCCATGAAATGCCTTTGGTGGCAAAGACAGGGGTGCCCTCCCATGCGAGGGGAGCTCTCATTGTCCACAACCTTAGCTTCCTGACTACTTCTTTCTGTTTTATTAACTAGGATGATAACATGATGGGGGAGGGCTGCCCTGGGCATCTCTAAATCTTTCCAAGTGCCCCAGGCATTAGACAAGCTTAATATAATACTTTTGTCAAACAGCCATTTACCATCCATGAGAAAATAGTCTTATGGTGGTGCTAGGGACATCATAATGAAACAAATAAACCAACCTGTCTTTTGGCAACTAGTGGTAAGTTTTGTACTGAGGAGAAATGGTCTCTAAAAGCAACTTTACTGGCTATGTGATCTTGGGCAAATTACTTCACTTCTCTGTATGCCAGTTTCCTCTTCTAAAATGAAGTCAATGATAAAAATGTCATGGATTTTTCTAGAAGGATACAATGACAGGTGTGTAATGTCCTTATCGTTAGATTTTGCTGAATTAAAAAGTCAATCTGGCAGTACAGCTTGCTCAAGGGCTAAATGGCTTGCCAAACAAGTTCAAGAAAATAAAGAAAACATCTAATAAAAAAAAGAAACACGGATAATCTTTTTTTTAAGTAAACTGATTGTTAGACAATGTAGACAACTATATAATGCATTTTGAATACTCTCACCCTATGCCACGTGGTATCATATAAGGGCTTTTGAATATATTTCTTAATGATCAATTTTTAATATTTTATGCTCTTTTTCTATGCTTCATTCTCAAAGAATTATTTCATAGGTTTTAAAACAATTTAGTACTCAACATTAGATATAGGATCCTCAGTTATGGATATTATTAATATGCATTAATGATACTTTTAGGATATGAAAGGATATAAATATAAAAGCTGACAAATTTGTATGTATTATTTGATTCTCAAAATACTCATTATTATTAATATGTTTGATGTATAAAATGCATTCAAATAATAAAACATTTTAAGTGGGAAAAAGAACTTAAGGTCCGACCCCAGAAACCCACATTAAATGCCTGGAAAGCTGGTTGTACTAGTCTCACAAGAGGCAGATAGTGACCCCCAGAGCGACCTTCCTAATAAGACTAACCATATTGATGAGGTAGTTTGTTTGAGAGACCCTGCCTCAATGAAGAAGTTAAAGATCAATAGAAGATGATTCCCAACATCAGCCTCAGGCTTTCACATGCATGCTCACACATGTGCACAAATAAGTTCATACAAAAACATATGCATATATATATATACAGACACACACACATGAAAAGTGGGAAAAAATCAATCATCAGAATACCTTTATGTGAATTGAACTTTGAAAGAGTGCTCTATTAGACAGTCTTTTTCTAATAGTAGGCTAGCCACCCATTAGCCATCCATTCCTTTGCTTAGAGGTTAGATAACAGCTTTTAGAAGATAGTCACAGAGCAAAGACATGCCTAGAGGACACTGATAAATCTGGAAGCTGGGAAAGGATTAAAAGTAGCATCTATTCGTACAGAGCTGCTGCTGGGAGAAGATTAGTGGGGGAGAGGGGAACTGAGGTGGGCCAAAGCCCACAACCCACAGACATTAACAGTCAATAAAGGTGGCACCTCTACTGAGTGGCCAAACAACATCCCGGAGGACCCTCCAGTGTATGCCCATGCCAGCTGCTTCTGGCTGCATCCAAACTTTTATCTACTGTTGCTGATGGAAAAACAACAAGGCGTGTGTCTGGGGAAAACAGCCTGTTGTCTGAGAACAGAAAGCCTTTTATTGAGAGCTTTGGTACTCAGGAGCAAACACACCACCATAGAAAACTATCCCAAGCCATCTTTTTTCAAATTTTGGCACCCATTCAGGAATGGATGAAGAAATTCTAAATTACTGGACCAAACAGATAATCCTCCCAAGGTAACGGGCCAAATGAGACCACACACTCACACTGTACAGATTTTTAAATTCACTTGGAAATTACTAACAGATACTTAACATAAACCATTGAATTTATAATCCTCTACCTGGAAGTGGCCATGCCTCATGCCAAAAGCAGCACTGAAAGGCTTCAAGATTAGCAATGGGGCTAGTGAGATGGCTCAGTGGTAAAGCTGTCTGCCGCCATGCCTGATGACCAATGACTGTGTTCCACCTCCAAGGCACACATAGTGGAAGGAGAGGACTGACTCCAGCAAGTCATCTACATGCATGTGCGCGTGCACACACACACACACACACACACACACACACACACACGAGACAGAGAGAGACCAAGAGACAGAGAGAAGGGGGGAGCATCAGCAAGAAAGTGCTGGAACATGTTCAGATCCTATGTAGGATATCTGGAACTCAACAAACCTTATAAGCAATGCAGACCATTGTGTAACTCACCAGGCCCTGATTGTTGTCAAGGAAGCATTTAATCCTCAGTTGTAATATAGGAAATGTCAATACAGCATTGATAGGAATCAATGCAGTCCACCAATTCTAGTTCTCTGAGATCCACCATGGATCTACAGCCTTAAAACAGAACCTTGAGGGCCAGTGAGATGGCTCAAGGGTTACAGGTGTTTGTGACCAAACCTGACCGCCTGAGTTTTACATGCTAGAAGGAGAGCTCAAACTGATCTCCACACACACATACTATGCCAAGCATATCCCCCCCCCATACACACACACACTCTAACACACAATAGGGGAGAGGAGAGAAAGAATACGAATGTGTGAATACAAAATAAATAAATAAATAAATAAATAAACTATTTGTTTATTTATTTGTTTATTTGTTTATTTTTGGTTTTTTGAGACAGGGTTTTTCTATGTAGCCCAGGCTGTCCTGGGACTTTCTCTGTAGACCAAACTGGCCTTGAACTCACAGAGATCCATCTGTCTTTGCTCCCTCTCAAGTGCTGAGATTAAAGGTGTATGCCACCACTGCCTAGCTATGAATGGAATTTTTAAAAAGTTTTCAAACATGGGCTTGGGGGCTGAAAGTATGGTCTGTTGGTATAGCCCCTGCTTAGTATGTGTAAGGTCCGAGGGTTGAACCACAGAAGTTGAATCCCCAATTCCTCCACAAAAAGGAAACCAATTGGGCCCTCCAGCAGTCAAAGGGATGTTACTAGAAGACTATAATAATATGTGAAATTTTATAGATTGCTAAACAAATAAATAAAAATATTTAAAAATATTCTTGTATGTGGAGACAATTCTGTGCCTGATATGATCTCAACCGGTTAAAAATGTATGGCCCAACAACTGAAAGCTAATATTTAAAAACAATAAACAGTGGTTGCCCCAGGGATGTTAAATTGTCAGTGCTTTTTGTTTCCTTATCTTCTAGGATTTCAAAAATCATTTTATAATCAGAAAAATGAAGTTTTGAGAGGTGCAATAACATGTGTTAAAATGGCTAATTTATAATCTACCTCCCCACATTATTGATGTCTCTCTTGAAGATCTGATTTGATTTGCAACTACTCCTAGCTAGTAGTCACATGAAGCTGTGTAAGTCATTAGATGTTAAGATCGTCAGATGTAAAATGAATCATGATGGTAACTTAGAAGACGCCACTTGGGCATTTGTCATCCCCTTCACTTACAGTTCTTCACTGGCTCATATCTTTAGTGACTAAGTGCATACTGTAGACTCATTTCTAATTAATGTTGTTCCAAATAAAGTATTGGGACATTTTATCACATTTTCAATGCCAAGAACGGGTTTCTTATTTGTCTAATTAAACTCATGAATTCCTTATTTGTATTTCAGAAAAGGACTTTGTGTATAATTAAAGACCATGTTTACAGGGATGGCTCAGTGGTTAAGAATGCCTTCAGATGTCCTGGGTTTGATTCCCAGCACCCACATGGTAGTTCATAGTAATCATCTGTGACTCCACTTCCAGGGATTCTGGAGCCCCACCCACTCTGACCTCCACCAGGTACACATGAGGTATGCATTTATATATTAATATGCATTAAAGCACCATTAAAC
Source organism: Apodemus sylvaticus (assembly GCF_947179515.1). NCBI lineage: Eukaryota > Metazoa > Chordata > Mammalia > Rodentia > Muridae > Apodemus > Apodemus sylvaticus. The sequence goes on from NW_026263255.1 coordinate 76,358, forward strand.
ACTAATAATACAAAATATTAATACACATAAAATAAAAATAAAATTTTAATCTTTTTAAAAAACACAATGCTTACAGATTATTTCTGGTCTTTAAAGTAGTATGGCTTCAAGTGATGACAAGTGTGATTACATACAGGATTACCTACTACTGTTAGAAGTAGCTATTTGTGGGCTGAAGGGATGGCTCAGTGGTTAAGAGCAGTGGTTGTTCTTCCAGAGGACCTGGGTTCAATTCCCAGTACCCACATGGCAGCTTATTACTGCAGTAACTCCAGTTCCAGAAGATCCAATTACTTCATATGGACATGCATGCAGGCAAAACATGGATGCACATGAAATAAAAATAAATCATTCAAAAAATTAAAAGCGGCTATTTATTGAGGAATATCCTAATGTTTATATTACATAGATTTCATAGACATGTTCATTTCTTTAAGAAACACTTCGAATTAACATGATCTTGTGGTTTTAAAAAAATCAAGACTGATTTACACTAAAATAGGATTCTACCTAGAGGTGAAACAGATTGAATTTTTTTCTTCTTCTTAAAAAGTGTGTGCACACATGTGCATGTAATGTATATATACATGCTTATGACTGTGTGTATTTGAATGAATGTATTTGGGAACATGTACACATATGTGCAAGTGTATGTGGCAGCCAGAGGTTGATGTCAAATATCTTCTAGGGCTTGTCACCTTTAATAATTTAGTTTTTTAAGGCGGGGTCTCTCCCTAAACCTGGAGTCAGCAATACTAGCTTACCAGTAAGATTCAGATATCCTGTTTCCACTTCCCTAATGTTACAGTGCTGGGACTGCTGGATCTTACCGCCAAGCCCCACCCCCAAACATGCATGTTGAAGTCCTCATACTCTTGCGGCAAGTACTCAACTCAGTCATCTCCCCAGATTCTAATAAATACACATTTAAATATATATATATATGTATATATATATACATATATATCAATTGTATATAACTTTAAAAAATATTTTAGATGTGTGGTTATATAGCATGTGTGTGTATATACATACATACATACATACATACATATATACATTACATCTATACATTACATCTATACATACATATACATATAGATACATACATGTGAAACCAGAGGCCAGAGGAGGAGGTAAGAGTAAGAGTATTCCTTTAGTGTTCTCTACATTTTTGCTTGTTTGTTTGTTTTGAGACAGGTTCCTCTGTGTAGTCAGTCCTGGCTAGCCTCAAACTCAATCTGTAGACCAGGCTGGCCTTGAAATCACAGATCAGCCTCCATAGTACTGGGATAAAAGGCAAGTGCTGCCCAATCTGGCTATTGGTTTTTAATAGCAGGTCTTCCACTGTTCCTGCAGCTTGCAGTTTTGGCTAGGCTGGCTGTGTAGAGAGCTCCTTGGATCAGCCCGTCTTCTCCTCCTAAGGATGGAATTACATACATGTGTAGCTTTGCACAGGCTTCACATGGGTGCTAGGAATTTGAACTCCACAGCTCTTACACACTGAGCCATCTTCCCAGCCCCACCCATAAATGCTCTTTAATAAAGATGCTTCTTTTGTTGTTTCTGGTCTTGTAGAACACAAGTTTAATATGGTCTGTGCTTGGCTGATTTTCACATTCATCCATCATTTCATCCATTTAACATCAATTTAACAGCGAACATGAGGAGAAGCCAGTTCTCTTGAGGCTGTAAATTCTTAGAAGCCCGAGTTTTAAGCAAATTAGATCCTTACCATATGAGCAAATGGTAAATGTTTTACCACTCATCTTGCAAGTTTTAATTCTTCTGTGCTAAAATAATTCCCTCTCTCCCTTCTTTATAACATATACAAAAACCCAAACCGCACAAGACATGGATCAAGAAAATATGAAATCCCTAATTTTACACATGTGCTTTTCTTAGTTGGCTATGTTACTTTTATTTAATTCTCTATTTCTTTATTCATTTATTGTAATTTGTTTACATTTTAAGTGTTATCCCTTCACCCAGTGGCTATGTTACTTTTTTTTTTTTAATAATGAAGTGAGATTTATTTGGGCATACATTTGTGGAGACGGGATAGTTTTAGAGCATGGTGGTGGGAAGGGCCCCAGGTCGCTTTACCTCACTACAGAAACCAGAGGATCAAATGGTACATGTCCAAAGGTCCCATACCCTTTCTGTGGCCTACATTGGCAACTAGATTTTGACATGAATTTGGGCAAGGACAACCCACTTCTTTTTTTTTTTTATTTTTTTATTTTCTATATTCTTTGTTTACATTCCAAATGATTTCCCCTTTCCTGGATCCCCCCTCCCCATATGTCCCATAAACCTTCTTCTCTCCATCCATTCTCCAATCACCTCCCTTTTTCTCTGTCCAATTTGGTTTTTATTTTAATTTTTAGACAGGCTCTCATTATGTAGTTAGCTAGCATGGAACTTACTATAGACTGGGCTGGCCTCAAATTCACAGAGATCTACCTGCCTCTGCCTAATGAGTACTAGAATTAAAAATATTCACCACTATGGGTTTTCCCCCTTTGGAGATGGGGTCTCATGTAGCCCAGGCTGGTCTTAAACTATGTGGTAGAGGATGACCTTGGGCTCTATGACTGAGATTGCAAGCATGTAGCAATATGTTTGCTTCTGTTATTTTTTAAGGAACATTTTTAAAGGATAAATAGACAAGACAATGTATCTAGTAAAATATGCCCACTGATGTGTTTTCTATTCTTCACTGATTCCTTGTCCTTTTCTGTCACAATGGAGAATGCTCGCTTCAATGTTTGCTTGTGTGCTCCCCAAGCAGTGATTCCTCTTTGTGCCTTACACAAAGACTTGCTATAGACTTCACACAGGGAAAACACAATGCAGATTCATGGGAAACAGTGACAAAAGGGGACAATGACCAGGAATGATACTTTTTGAATGAACAATAGTTTCATTACTTCTGGGTTTTTCTATTATATTTAGTATGATTCTGGCAGACGTGTTTAATCCCAAATTTATAGGGATTTTCAGCGAAAATTTCTGCTTTCTTACCCCCATAGCACAACAAAGTGAGTTTATTAGCCTTCACCACCAGCTACCTATCCTTTACTCCCAACCTGATCATCATGATTCGAATTACAGGGTTCCTTTTTGTACCATTAGTGGAATCAGGGAACAGTATCAAGCTCTGTGAAGCCCCATTTCCTCATAGATTTTACTTAGCCAACTCTCTTTGCTGTAATGACTTAAGTTTTGTCCATAAGTCCTGATATCTAGTGCTTGGTTGAAACTAGTTTTCATGGAGGGCAGAGAGATGGCTCAGTAGTCATGAGCACTTGCTACTCAGGTTCAGTTCCCAGCACATATGTGTTGCTCACAGCCATCTAACTCCAGTTCCAGGGCATCTCCTGCACAAATATGATGTATATACACATACAGATAAGATATTCGCAGGCATAGAATAAAATATATAAATCTAAAATAATCTTTGAAAAAACTCCCTAGTTTTTATTTCCTGCCTTGGCTCGTTGCCCCTCAGGATCTATCTGGCCTCTTTGTCACCAATTCAATTCCATGGCAAGCTCAACTACTATAAGATTTCAGAGAGTTGGGACAGACAAAATTCAAGGTTTACACGATGCTTTAGAGCCCATGAAGTCAATTTTTTATTACAATACTTAGAAACTTAGTGATCTATCCATGACCTACGTGCCTCTCTCAGCCTCCTAACTTTCTTAAAACCTCATTTCATTTCTACCCAGACAGCTCCTGCCCTCTTGGGCATAACAACTAATGACTGAAGGTCACAAAAAACCTGTGGTAGTTTGAACTATTTTTTTCCCCTCTGCTTCTAATGATGCTTAAAAGTAAAGGGGTTGGATAGGTTAGAAGCAAAATGAATTCATTATAAAATCAGATATGCGAGGTATATGGGGCAGTTAGCAGTCCCAGTACAGGAACTAGACAGGGATAAGCAGTGTGCCTCAAAGAAATAGGTGAACTTCTCCAGGACCTATGACTATGATACTTTTAGCATCATTACTTCACTGATTATCAGCTTTTAGTCATAGCCTAGAAAAGGTACCCAAGAGAAGTTGTTTCCTGTTGGAAAATGAAAATAGCCCTGACTAAGAAGGCAAAATAAAAAGAACAGACTGAACAGATGCTACCAAAACAAATGGAGCAAAACATTAAAATCACTGGTGAATGAAAATGCTTGGGTAGTGAAAGAATAAGAAAAGCAAGCAGGAAATGTGTCCTTTCCACCTCTAAGTTTCTCATTTTAAATGAACAAAGCAGAAATACAACTTTGAAGTGATACAGACCTCAGTTTCCTGCCATCACATTCCCAAACCCTGACTGTTGGATTTCTACAAGTGCAAGGAGTAGTTTAATGGAGAGAACACTTCCAAATCATAGACCTCATTAAATAGCACTAAGGATGACCTTTTGATAAAAGGGAACATTTACAGAAATTCTGGTGCATGAGTTGTTGATGAATTGTTATTGTTTTAAGTTGACTGTGAAGTGCCTATTGGAAGTTCAGAAGAGTAGAATTAATTGTAGCTTATGCTGTTATTCATGGCTGGAGCACAAATTTATTTGGGGATCTGGTTATCAATGTAGAGGGCCATTTCTTATTCCTGAGCAATTCTATATAGTAGAAAATAAGAGAAAAATCAACCATATAGCTAACTTTTTCCCCAAAGAGGAAGTCACTTAGAATTAACAAAAGCACACAGAAGAAATTTTAACCTTCCAAGTGAGGGGGCTAAACTACAGAAAAGCAGGCATTCAACCAAGTATTTGGATACTACTACCTTTTTGTTCCTTCAGGTAGTGTGGAGATGGGTTCTTTCCCTTAAGCACTTTACAATCTTTTACAGTTGTGCAAATGTTCAGCTGGTTAATGGTAACTTTGAGGCAGAAGACATTTTACCTGACCCTTTAACTCCCCAGTTATCAGATGAAAAGAAAGTGCTGTCCTTCTTTTATGATGGCAAACAGACACCTGTTAAACACCTGACATTTACTAGGATAGCTGCCATCAAAATCAAAACAAAAGTATAAAATAGTATGGACGAGTGAGGATGTGGAAAAACCAGAAAACCGTGTAGATGGCTGGTGAGAAGGAAATGTGGTACCTTCTCTGTAGAAAGCAGGATGAAGGTTCCTCAATATGTGAAAATAAGAATCATCCCATGATCCAGCAAATACACTCATAGACAGCCAAATGGAGTTTCCTAGCAGTTTAGGGGAGGGTGCTTTTGTGGGACGAGTTTTGCAGCATGAGGACATTCTAGAGACTAATAATGAGATGGAAGCATGAAGCCAGGAACAGAGTTAATTCCACAAGCAGTTTACAAAACACTCTGGAGTTGTTGGGGTTTTTAGTTTGGTTTTGCTCTGGGTTTGAGACACAGTTTATCTCTGTAGCTCAGGCTGGTCACTACAGATACCAGACTTGCCTTTAATTTATGGAGACCCTTCCTGCCTTTGCCTGTGCAATGCTGGGATTGCAGGTGTCTACTGCCATGCCCAGTTGACAAAAGCTTTTCAGGGTTATTTCTACTAAAAAGTTAAGCTAAGTGTGAAGGATTACAAAAGTTGAACTTTTTATTCCACAGGTAGTTAAGAAGCCATATATTCAGGTTATTTTCACTTAAAACAAAATTAATGTCAGATCAGCCATTAAACCTGGAAATTACTCCTTTTAAAATTCAGCTGAAGGAGCCAGGCATGGCAAATTTATAAACCCAGAATGCAAGAGGTAGAAACAGGGAGGGGGAATCAGGAGTTCAAGATCATCCTCAGCTATGTAGCGAATCTTGAAACAGCTTGGGCTACATGGAACTCTGTCTCAAAATAGAAAGAAAGAATGAAGGAACAAAGGAAAGAAGGGAGGGAGGGAGGATAAGAGTACTTATGTTGAGGAAATAAACAGGTGAGATATAATGATACACAAACGTGTGTGTGTGTGTGTGTGTGTGTGTGTGAGAGAGAGAGAGAGAGAGAGAGAGAGAGAGAGAGAGATCAGCAATAAAACCTGGAAATTTCTCCTTTCAAAACTCAGCTTAAGGAGCCAGTTATGGCAAATTTATGATCCCAGAATTCAGGAGGATGGATATATGTATATGTATAGACACACACACACCCATACATACATATATACATACATATATTATTGGATTTTGTTGTTGTTGTTTGAGATGAGGACTTGTAGCACAGGCCTGGAACTATGTAGCCCAGAGTGGATTCAAATTTATGGAAATTCTACTGCTTAAGCCTCCTTAGTGCTAGGCCTAAAGATGTGAACCATATGCATAGCCTAAGAAAACATTCCTAGTTTTTAATATTAAGGGTATGAAAAGTTATTGTATACAGAAACGATCTAAACAGTTATCAAGTGAAGTCTAGTTCAATAAATGGTATTGTATTCTTCTGATGGGTAGAGACCTTAAAAATACCATGTAGTTATCTAACAGAAAAAACTGGGACATAGCATATTAAGTTTTCCAAACAGCAAGGAAGTGCACTTGGGAGGCAGAGGCAGGCAGATCTCTGTGTTCAAGGCCAGCTTGGTCTACAGAGTGAGCTCTAGGATAGGCAGGGCTAGAAAGTGAAACCCTGTCTCAGAAAAACCAAACAAAGGAAAACAAAATCAAAAATTAAGTTTTCAAGACAGGAAGCATGTACCATGCCCCTGTTATTGTAAGAATAGCAAATGATTGTACCCTACATGCATATTCAGGCTCAGAAAAAAATCTGAAAAAATACACATAAAAATGTTAATTATAATTTCTCCAAATATGAGACTAAGAACAGTCTCTAGTTCTTCATATTCTTCAACCACGAGCTACTGTTTTTAACTATTATTAATGCTACAAAGAATTCTTGACATGAGAGAAGCAACAATGCTATTTAGTTTTTGATAGACAGATGGACCCAGGAAGCACTCTCCTACAGTGAGGCGCTTATCTTTGAGGCAGAATGGCCTTTCCTTACATCTCTGCTCCACACTTTGTCTCTGTATCTCCTCCCGTGGGTAGTGTCCATATTTTGGTCTCCCTTCTTCTTGAGCTTCATTTGGTCTGTGAATTGAATCTTGGGTATTCCAAGCTTCTGGGCTAATATCCACTTATCAGTGAATGCATACCATGAGTGTTCTTTTGTGAATGAGTTACCTCACTCAGGATGATATTTTCTAGCTCATCCATTTGTCTAAGAATTTCATGAATTCATTGTTTTTAATAGCTGAGTAGTATTCCATTGTGTATATATACCACATTTTCTGTATCCATTCCTCCGCTGAGGGACATCTGGTTCTTTTCAGCTTCTGGCTATTATAAACAGGGCTGCTATGAACATAGTGGAGCATGTGTCCTTATTGCATGCTGGGGAATCCTCTGGGTATATACCCAGGAGTGGTATAGCAGGGTCCTCCAGTAATACTATGTCTAATTTTCTGAGGAACCACCAAACTGATTTCCAGAGTGGTTGTTCCAGCTGGGGATCCATCCCATATACAGTTACCAAACCCAGACACTATTGTGGGTGCCAACAAGTGCTTGCTGACAGGAGCCTGATATAGCTGTCTCCTGAGAGGCTCTGCCAGAGCCTGACAAATACAGAGGGGGATGCTCACAGCCAACCATTAGACTGAGCATAGAGTCCCCAATGGAAGAGCTAGAGAAAGGACCCAAGGAGCTGAAAAGGTTTGCAGTCCCATAGGAGGAACAACAATATGAACCACCCAGTACCCTGCCCCCCAGAGCTCTCAGGGACTAAACCACCAACCAAAGAGTACACATGGAGGGATCCATGGCTCCAGCTGCATATGTAGCAAAGGATGGCCTTGTTGGACAACAATGGGAGGAGATACCCTTGGTCCTTGTGAAGGCTCAATGCCCCAGTGTAGGGGAATGCCAGGATGGGGAGGCAGGAGTGGGTGGGTGGGTGAGCAGGGGGAGGGGGAATAAGATAGGGAGTTTTTGGAGGGGAAACCAGGAAAGGGGATAACATTTGAAATGTAAATAAAGAAAATATTTAATAAAAAAGAAGAAAATCAAACAAGATAGAAGGGTTGGGACCAGCAGGTGACCCTCCTTTGCCCTCTCTAGGGCCCTGCTGGAAGGCCACATAAGCTCCCAATGGACTGCAAAGAGCTCAGTCTTCCCAGTTTAACTTTACAACTTAAAGGGCTCTCACCATTTCCTGGGGCTAAAGTTAAACAGCTAAGTGTGGGTTCATTGACAAGTCAGTAGGTATAGCAGGACTAGGAAAGAAGAAGAGGGGAAAGGAATCAACAAGAACAAAGCATAAAGACAGAAACATGAAGAGGCCAAGAGGAAGCCATTTTATATTCTGATCTGAAAAAATTAACAACAAATGAACTCAGAAAAATTCCATGTAGAAGATCAGACAATTTCAGACCACTCTCCCTAAGGGAACCTCCAAAGCTACTGCAACTGGACTTTGTTCTCATCAGTACCTAAAGCTCTCATATATCTGCCTGACTTAAGTAAGCAACAGATGCTGCTCAAAGAAAAAAGAAACTTCCAAGAAACTCTTGTACCCTTAAATAATGTGCTGAAACAACTAGCTTCATTCTTGCCACATTATTTTCCCTTTAAAAAATATTTCAAAAAATTTATGTTAAAGTCAATAGAAAAAGATATAAAGGATCATATTTTGCAGACTTCGCCTCTTCCTTAATTTCTTTTTTTTTTTTTTCCTTTTCAGTGAGACACGAGGACATGGGAGACTCACAATAATCATAAGCCTTTACTTATCCTGTGGTTTATTTAGGGAATTTTATTTTGTGTCTGGAAAATAACAGACTTCTGCTTTTAGGTAGGCAAATAATGAAGGACTCGGAGAAACATGCCCCCCCCCTTAGTTTAACTTTTAGAAAGCAAGTATTCCAGGCTTACTCTATATGAGTTACACATATATAAATGCTCAGCCCTACAAAACTAAGCTAGTCTCTTCATCTTTAAAAGCACTACTCACAGTCTCTCCATTCGCAAGGACGACTCCAAATGTTTGTGATCCCCGGGGGTGAAATGCCCCACAGCTGGCTTACTCTGTGGAGATGTTCTTTTCTCCTAAACTAACCTGAAGAACAAGCTAGATTTGTTGACTGCACAAACATCTGTAATTGCTAAACATCTCTGTGACATGGTGTAACAGTTAGTTACTGCTTGTGCAAACTGCCCCTCTAAATTACTCTCTGCTGTATGAGCGCATGGATACTAAGGCACAAAGAAATTGGAAACATCTGTAAAAATTAATGGCCAAATTGACCAAAGCCTTGGGATGGAATGGGGGGAGGGTCGTCAAAAACAAGCTAAATAGCTCAAGTGGAACATCTGAATTTAAAAAACTACCCTTACATTAGAAAGGTTCTTTCTGAACACATCCAAGAGTGACCCCCCCTCCACTGTGGGATTCCAGCTAGCCCAAACATCATCATTTTAACACACCCGTGTAAATACAAAACCAAGCCTCTATAAAATGCTATAGATAAGATACAGGTTTAAGGTTCAATTTCTCTAAAAGAAAAAAGAGAGAAATACCTCTTCTCCCATCCTGCAGCCAGTCTGGTCTCTTCAGTTTGTAAAGGTCCCAGAACTACCCTGAAATCCTCCCACTTCCTTCAAACAGCCAAAGGCACGGAGCCTGAGGACCCAGCCTAATCCTGAGTCATACTTGGGACCAAATGAGGAATAGGGAGAACAAAGCTTGCATTTGTTTATGGTTCAGGAAGCCAGGGCCGATTCATAGCTTGGGTGGCTTCTCCAGAAGTCCTCCTCCCTCGCCTACATCCCTGCCGTAATATAGGTTGCCTCCCAGTGCCCAAAGGTGTGACCACACGGACAAGGAACACACTGAGAGTATTTATTGGCAGGACCCAGCGACCACTGTGTGTGTGTGTGTGTGTGTGTGTGTGTGTGTGTGTGTGTGTGTGTTTAAATGCCAGAGAGGAAATAAAAAGCTATCTTTCAACAGATTATATGCCTGGGGAGTTGGGGATATATAAAATATGGTATGTTACAAACAGTACAAATGCTTTTACAGAAATAAAGTTAGTCATACTACACAAAAATTAAAAAAAAAACTAAAGGGAAAATAGCAGCAACTTTATGGATATGATTCCCTTAGGACGCATGTCATCAGAAATATCCCAACAGTCTGGAATGAAGTATTTAAACATCCATCTATCTTGTTTCCCCCTAAATGAGATACCATATGAATCACCACTTTAATGACTTCAGAGCCCACTAATAAAGAGTTCAAAACTCTGGAGCCAGAACATGATGTAAAAGTTGCAAGTAGGTCATTCCTAACCTATAGAATCTTCAACAAATTAAATTTTGCCCACCCCGATTCCCTTATCTATAAAATGGGACTAATGGAACAGCACATGTGCATGGTTCTGGGTTCAATTTCATGCATCACAGAAACCAGAACTTCAAAAGAGTCATCACAGTGGCCACAGACATATTTGGTTGTCTAGGTTACTAAAAAATATACAGAAGACCAAAGGCGTACAGAAGAATCTGGCACACAGGAAGTACCACATTAGCCACCACTCCAAGTTCAGTACTTCACAAATCAACAGTATCCTCTTCTTGCTATGTTTGTTGTAGTCTTAGACCTTGATGTCCTGTGCAGTTATGAACCATGGCTAATTTTTAAGTCTTTTAATTCAACTAACTTAAAAATAATATATTCTATACTTATAACTGCCTGCACTGTGACTGACCCTGGATGGCTTTAAATTAGATGCTGCCTCAGTCCTCAAGAAATAATCTGAGAAAATATGACCCAGATCAGTTTATACACAACATACCTAAAACATAGGTGGGAGCTATTGCTGGGTGTGAATGACAAATGTGATGCAAGTGCTAGGGAATTAGCATTTGAAAAGCAGATAAGGAACCACCTTATCAAAACCTAATTAGGATGAGAAAGGACAGACAAGGCTGCCCAGAGGAATTTCAGTTCTTTTCTTTAGACTCTCCTCCCTCAGTTCAGTGCAGCATAACTCCCCACAGCGTTTGCAGAGTGATTTCTTCCAAAAGAGTTTAGACTGGAAAGAAGACAAAATGAAATAAAACATGACAACAAACCTTCCTGGGGACAAAACTGTCCAACTTTACCTCAGTCAAGGTGACCAAGGTCAACACTGAAAATGAAGTTATTTTGATATCATGAGCCCTCAGCTTCTAATGTAACATGAATGAGCCTCAAACATGAAAAAAACCTTCAGACAAATGGCCAATTTATGAACATTCTACAAAACTCAAAATTGCCAAGGTCACCAAAACAGGAGAAATCTGAGGAGATAGGGTGATTAAATACAATGCAGTATCCTGAATGACACCCTAGAATTAAAGAAAAGGGACAATGGATAAAAACTAAGGGCACCTGAATAAAGCTAGGGCTTTAATTAATAATCACATAGTGACATTGGCTCACGCATTGCAACAGATACAACATGAATAGAAGGTGTTAACAATAATAGTGAGAGCTCTGCATGGGGTATGTAGAAATTCTGGTATTACTTTACCACCTCTCTATAAACCTAAAATTATTCTAAGTGAAGAGCTAATTTAAAAACTAATTAGAAAAGCAACAAATTAAAAGGTGGGCATGGAGGCATAAGTCTGTAATTACAGTTCCCCGGGAAACAGGAAGCTGAGGAGTTCAAGGCCATCTACAGCTTCATAGTGAGCTCAAGGCCTTGTTGGGCTTCATGAGCCCCAGTCTCAAAGAATCTGAATAAATAAATACTAATTAGGGCAGGTAGGTGTGCACAACACCACATACCTATAGTCATAGCATTTGGATGGTGAGGCAGGAGGATTATAGGAGTTCAGAGCTAGCCTGGACTCGTAGTGAGTCTGAATCCAGCCTGGGCAACATGACAACTTACTTAAAAACAACAAAAACAACAAAAGTAATTAGGAAGATGAATTTGTTGAAATGCATAGGTGTTATTTATACGTATATGCAATTGTGTACATGCATACACAAATACAAGTGTATTTAAACAATACCCTCCTAACTTACCCCTCCCCCCCCCCATGGCTAGTTCATCTATGAGCAAAGACAATAGAATGCTGACTCTTGGCTTTTTGGTTCCCCAAACACACAGACCAATTTTCTTTGAAAGAAAATTTGGCTCATCTGTCAGTTCTGCTGCCAACCGAGGCAATGGCAGCCTGGCTGAAAGTGTGTGCATGAGGTGGGCCCGTCTGCCCCTTTCCAGGAGCTACTAGAAGCTCCTGGTGCCTGGCCAATTAGTCATCATCAACCACAGAGCCCTGGGCTGCCAACTCGCCCAGCTGCTTCCTCTTCAATCTCTAGGCTGCATTCTCAGGCACCTCCCTAGTTATCTCTCTAAAGTGTGCAGTTGAATTCCTCCACCAACATGCCAGCCCACCCAGAGAATGCACACTGGCAAACTCCTGTGGAAAGAGGCACCACTTTCTTCCAGTTGCCTACCACCATCACCACCTCACCGTCCCTGAGTTCCAGCCCAATCTACCTATTCACCCCTTCAATGTAAGCATGCTTTCTCCCGATCCACACACATACTGTCAATCCTGTGACTTCCCATCATCTTTGAACACTCTTCCTCGAAAATGTCTTTGGATACTCCCTTACTTTTCAGCATCCCAGGAAATTCCCTTCTGCCTGATTCTCACAGATATTGTGGACACAACTCTGCTAGTCCTTGTCCTTGCCTTTTACGGACCTTTATATATGCAAGTTTGTCAGATCAAGGGGCAATCTACACAGGCATGGAGGTATATGGAAGGCAGAAACAGGAGCATCAAGAGTTCATTACCATCCCCACCTACATAGTGGGATAAAAATGAGCCTAGGGTCCATGATAGCCGTTTCAAACAAAACATAAATAAAAGGTTTTGAGATAATCCATGGTATCAGATGAGTAACCTAGAAATAATGACGGAGCCAAAGTATGACTTTGGTACAAAGTGTTAAATTCTAATTACCTAGATTATATCTACCTGACTAGGAATCAATAATCATCCAGGCAAACAAACAAGCAAAACCACTCTGCACCTAATCTGTAAATACAGCATCTAGACCAATTGTTTCTCCACTTTCCTAATGCTGTGATTCTTTAATATCACTCATCATGTTGTGGTGAGCCCCCCAACCATAAATTTATTTTCATTGATCCTTCATTACTATAATTTTGCTACCGTTTATGAATAATGTAAATATCTGATATACAGGATATGTGAGGGATAGGAAAATCACACTTTGAGAACCATTGATCTTAACATACCACCCAGCTGATCTCTTTTGATGTGGATTGTCACCCATGCATGCAGTTATAGTGAAATCTCAGAGTGCCACTGATGATCTGAACAAGAAATTTGGTGATGCTTCAGTAAATGAATAAGTGTGGCAATTAATGAATAAATGGAAAAGGAATTTTTTTCAGCTAGACCACAAGCACACCAGAAGCACAATGAGCTTTCCTTTATAATTATAACTGGATTAAGACAACAGTCTTCACTTACCTAGTCCACAATTACTGAAGAGTAATTTTTCAAGGAATTGTAAATACAGTGGTGACTAATGCAGACAAGGTCCCAAATTATGGCATTTACTTTCGAGTGGCTGACATTTAAGACTTGGTAATATGAAACAAACAGTTGCCACAAATATAGCAAAATTGGAGTCTACTTCTTGGAGTTTCAAATCTTCCATAATCAAAACTTTTTAAAAAAAAAAATCAGGCTGGAGAGATGGCTCTGTTGCTCAAGTGTTTGCAATGCAAACATGAGGAATTCCTAGCACTCAGGTAGAACCAGGCACAGCAGGGTGAAGCTATAATCTTGGTGCTGCGGAGTTACACAGGCAGATATATCCCCAGAACTCATTGGCTAGCCAGTCTAACCAAACTGATAAGCTCCAGGTTCCGTGTGAGGGTCTCTCTGTCTCTCTGTTTCTCTGTCTCCCCTTCCCTCCCTTCCTCCATCTCCCTCTCCGCCATGATCCTAGAAAAGGCTCTTTTTACTAGAAAGGAACCTTTTAAGTGATTATTATATAAGTACTTTTCTAATGATTGTTCATATTTACTTAATCTTCATACCACCCCTAAGTGACAGATCATTTGTTATTCTAATTTTAAAGATGAGGAACATAAAGCACTGAGTCACTAACTTGCCTTCCAAGGAAGCAGAGTTAGGATTTGAATCTGTCGTATCTGACCTGACTGTTTAATAACTTGTGTATATGTGTTTTGAGATGGGACTTCCCATAGCCTCGAGCTTATTTTAAACTCACTATGTAGCTGAGGGTGATCTTGAACTGTGTACCTGACATCCTCCACCTACAAGTCCTTGAATTATAACCCTGCAGGAACACATCTGGTTTATGCAGTGTTGAGGTTCAAAGCCTAGGCTTTCTGCACACTGGGCAAGCACTCTAGCAACTGAGGTCTATCTGTAGAGATGCAATAGTAAGAGCTTCTGACACTGTAAATCTTGGTAATGATCTGGCTGCAGTTAAATATTTCTTGGAAAATACATTAAGCTGAGTGTTTCACAAAGTACACGTCAAGCATACATAAATAGCAGAAAACATCCAACCTGTCAAAAATAAACCTTGAGGATAGAGAGATAGATGGCTTGGTGCTAAAGAGCACATATTGTTCTTCCAGAGGACCAGAGTTTCCTGCCTGGCTCCTCTATCAGGCACCCTACAACCACATGTCACTCCAGCTCCAGAGGATCTGATATGCTCTTTTGACTTCCAAGGGCAACTGCACTCACATGGAGAACATGGCTTGCTTACACACACACACACACACACACACACACACACACACACACATACATTTTAAAATAATTATAATAATCTTTGAAAAAAACCTGTAACCTTGTTTCCTATTCCCTACCAACCCTTTCTCCCCTTTTCCTAGACAAGGAAACATGGATACAATGGGAATAAATAACTGAAGTCTGAAAATCCCATATGCTTCATTTAACCAGTAAGCATCGCAATACCATCTGCTCAGTGAAAGCCACAGAGTTTGCAATCACTCTAAAGATGTCTTAAAATGTTATCTTTCCATCCAACTGAGGAATATTCAATAATCTAAGTCTTAGATGAGTTTTTAAAAATCTTACCCAGTTGTATTTTATTAGCCAAAGAATATATTAGCTCCTGGGGCTCACCAGAGCTTATTTCTCTTCAAAGGATTGGAGATTCTGATTGTTTGAATGAAAACAGCCCTTATAGATTCATATATTTGAATATTTGGCCCCCAGTTGGTAGAACTCTTTGGAAAGGATTAGGAGGGATGTCACTGTTGGAGGAGGTGTGTCACTGGGGATAGAGTTTGAGGTTTCAGACACACACACCATTTCCAGTTCGCTTTCTCTGTCTCATGCTTGAGGATCAAAATGTAAACTCCCAACTAGTACCCAGCACCATGCCTGTCTGACTGCTGTCATGTTCCCCAACATGATGGTTATGTATTTCCCTCTAAACTTTAAGCCCTAAATAAACTCTTCTGTAACTTGACTTGGTCGTGGTGTCTTGTCACAGCAATAGAAAAGTAACTAACAGGCATAGAGATTTCTTATTTTAAAATTTTTAATCAAAATAGAGAGGGGGGAGAGAGAGAGAGAGAGAATTGTGTGTGTGTGTGTGTGTGTGTGTGTGTAACATACATGCATACATACATACATACATGCATACATACAAGTGCCATGGTGCATTTTATAGAGGCCAGGGGATAGCTGGTAGGAGTAAATTTTGTCCTTGCACCTTGGGGGTCCTGGGGATCAAACTTGAGTCACTAAGCTTGATGATGACAGGTACTTTTACCTGATGAGCAATCTTCTTGGCCCCAGATCTCTTATTTACAATAGAGATCATTACTATGTTTGTTTGAGTTACAGTCATACTATATAGCACTAAATAGCACTGGGAATTATATAGACCAAGCTGGTCTTGAATTTGCAGTGGTCACCTGCCTCAGCCTCTAGTGTTCTGGGAATACAGTCATGTAAGTCTATATTCAGCTAAGACTGTCACTTGATACTTGTCTGGTTTAATTCTACTATAAAGTTTAATGAATTTTTACTAGAATGGATAAAAAGACTATCAGAGATATGAATGGAAATATTAAAATTCTCTTAACTGCAATTTGGCTAATTGAAACAGTTGATTTGCAATTTCCATTTACATACAATTTAAATTTTAATTCTGTACCAAAGGCAAATGCTTCAATGTTGATACCATAAAAGGCATTAATTCAAGTGACTGTAATTCTATAAATAAGATTCAAGTTGACAGGTGTTAAAAACAGAGACTGCCACCAATAAAAACTACTAAAAAATAAAAACAATAACAACAACAAAATCCTTTCAAAGAAAGAGATGTCAGAAGTCACTAAGAGAAATCATCGAAACCAGGAAGGCATTGGGAAAAAAAGTTCCTGAAAGAATTCTCTGTAAGAAACATTATATACTACCAACCTGTCAAACCACAACGCCTCAAGATATCTTTTCCAACCAGTCTAAAAAGACTGGTTTCCAGATGATTATAGGAGCCAAGACTAGTCATGACTAGTCCAAACATGGAATAAGTTGGCACAAAAAAGCAATGATTATTCTGTATATAAAGCCATACCAAGTTAGGTCCTGGGCATCGCCCAAATATTTGCAACTTACCGACAAGTGAATCACACCCACCCCTCCTTTACCTAAGTGTTTGATACAGAGTAATCATCTGAGCGACTTACCAACAAGTTCTCTAAACTGCTGAGCCATCTCTCCAGGTCCTACGGACATATTAACACTTCTATCTGAACGTAATTTCAAAGAAAAGTTTCCTTTCCTGTAATCTCTAGTAAATGGAATTTGTAACATACACAAAAATGGAGCATACATCAAACTCCAGTGTATATGTCACTTGCTTTCAATTACTATCAACTCATGGGCTAGATGGTATATGTCTGAAATCCTAGCATTTGAAAGGCAGAGGCCAAAGGACCAGGAGTTCAAGGTCATCCTTGGCTACACAAAAGTTTGAGTTCAGCCTTATATACATGAAACCATGCTTCACAAAACACAACAACAAAAAAAAAACATCAATTACTCAGGGCGGCGGCGGCAGCGGCGGTAGCAGTGGCTGCTCCAGCTGAAGGGCCATCAGCAGTGGAACCAAGGCGACACAGGGTCCAGTTAGGCCCTGCGCCCACGACCACTGACCTTCGCTGACCAGCCGGGCGGCAAGCAACTGCGGTTCTGCGGAGCCTTTCGCTGCACGGAAGCCACTTCAGAACTCGGCTGCCCGCCAGTCAGGAGAGACTCACCGCCATCTTGATCCCGGGCTCCAGAGATCAGTCAGACTGAGGTACACAAACATAATCCTAGGCCCAACACCGCAGGGGTCTGAGCCAGACGGGCGTTGGCCTGCACCCAGGCCCTGGGCTGTTCGAGTGGCCATCGGGGCGCCAACCCAGCCAGGAGTTTTTTTTTTTGCCCCGGCCGGTGCACGCGCCGCCATTTTGCCTACAGGAGCCAGAGTGCTCGGGAGGGCAGAGACTGCTAACAAGCGTAGCCTGAGGCTAACAAAACGGGGGTCTAGGCCCCAAAAGGCACAGGACTGACCCCAAGAACTGGGCGGCTTGGTGGGCCATCTGTGTGTCAACCAGCCCAGGAGGTTATTAGCACAACAGACTCTCCCGGTGCTTTCGCGGAGCGCGGACGCGCACGCCCGCCATCCGGGTCACCTGGCGGACCCAAATAACAGACATAGCCCTAGGGGAACTTTGCTCGGACCTTGGCCTCCCAGGCGTTTGCCTGGACTCAGGGCCCAGGCGACAAGGCTAACCTAGTGTGCGCCAGCCCGGTTGGGGAAATCGGCTGCCCAGCGGAGTGAGCGGAGCACAGGGGAGGTCACAGCAACATTCACCTTCGGAGCTCCCTGGGGGTGCACACGGGTTCCACCTGGTCCACAGACACAATCTGGGGCAAGGCCTCAGGCAGAAGCCCCCAGCTCAAATCTCTCCGCTTCAGATCAGCCTGGGTGGCCGCCACATCTCCAGGTCCCTCAAGAGGCTAGTGGGGGCTTCCGGGCGGCCAGCTGGGAAAAGTCGGTGTGCTCCGATAAATCCTGCGGGCCCCAGCGGGAGCCTTCAGGTGCCTGCTTTGGGATCTGAACAGCCTGGAAAACAGCACCCTGTCTATAGGCAGTGCAGAGTGTAAGCTGTGCACCAGAGGCCAACGGGGAAGGGGCAGCTTGCACTGGTGAGTCCAGCACTGACAAGACCAAGTAACACCAGTGAGAGCTAGATGGCAAAAGGCAAACGCAGAAACGTCACTAACAGAAATCAAGGCAATATGGCAACATCTGAACCAAATTCTCCTCTACCAGCAAGTCCTGGATACCCCATCACACCAGTAAAACAAGATTTGGATTTAAAATCACTGGTCATGATGCTGGTACAGGAACACATGAAGGTCATTGAGGAGAAAATGGATCAAAAGTTAGAAGCCCTTGCAAGGGAAACACAAAAATCATTGAAAGAAATCCAGGAGAATACAAAAGCCAACAAGGAGGAAATGCAAAAAACACTTAAAGAAATACAGGAGAACTTTGCTCAACAGGCTGAGGTCATGAAAGACGAAACACAAAAATCTCTTAAAGAAATACAGGAGAACTTTGGTCAACAGGCTGAGCTCATGAAAGAGGAAACACAAAAATCTCTTAAAGAATTACAGGAAAACACAAACATGCAAGGGAAGGAGCTAAGCAAAACCATCCAGGATCTAAAATCAGAAGTAGAAACAACTAAGAAAACTCAAAGGGAGACAACTTTGGAGATAGAAAGCCTTGGGAAGAAATCAGGGGACAGAGATGCAAATATCAACAACAGAATACAAGAGATAGAAGAAAGAATCTCAGATGCTGAAGATTCCATAGAAACCATGGACTCAACAGTTAAAGAAAATGCAAAGTGCAAAAAGCTTGTAACCCAAAATATCCAGGAAATCCAGGACACAATGAGAAGACCAAACCTAAGGATTATAGGCATAGATGAGAGTGAAGATTTACAACTTAAAGGGCCAGCAAATATCTTCAATAAAATTATGGAAGAAAACTTCCCTAACCTAAAGAGAGAGATGCCCATGAATATACAAGAAGCCTACAGAACTCCAAACAGACTGGACCAGAACAGAAATACTTCCCGTCACATAATAATCAAAACACCAAATGTTCTAAACAAAGAAAGAATACTAAAGGCAGTAAGAGAAAAAGGCCAAGTAACATATAAAGGAAGACCTATCAGAATCACAGCAGACTTTTCACCTGAGACTATGAAGGCTAGAAGGTCCTGGGCAGATCTCATGCAGACTCTAAGAGAACACAAATGCCAACCAAAACTACTATATCCAGCAAAACTCTCAATCACCATAGATGGAGAAACTAAGATATTTCACGACAAAACCAAGTTCACCCAATATCTATCCACAAACCCAGCCCTAAAAAGGATAATAGGAGGACAACACCAATACAAGGAGGGAAACTCCACCCTGAAAAAAGCAAGATAGTAACCTTTCATCAAACCCAAATAAGTTAAGCAATCAAATTTAAAAAATAATGTCAAAAATGATAGGAAGTAACAATCACTATTCCTTAATATCTCTTAACATCAATGGACTCAATGCCCCAATAAAAAGACACAGACTAACTGACTGGATACGTAAACAGGACCCTACATTTTGCTGCTTACAGGAAACACACCTAAGGGTCAAAGACAAACACTACCTTAGAGTAAAAGGCTGGAAGACAATTTTACAAGCAAATGGTCTCAGGAAACAAGCTGGAGTAGCCATTTTAATATCAGATAAAATTGACTTTCAACCCAAAGTCATCAAAAGAGACTCTGAGGGACACTTCTTGCTGGTCAAAGGAAAAATACAACAAGAAGAACTCTCAATCCTGAACATCTATGCTCCAAATGCAAGGGCACCCTCTTTCATAAAAGAAACTTTATTAAAACTCAAAGCACACATTGCACCTAACACAATAATTGTTGGTGACTTCAACACTGCACTTTCCTCAATGGACCGATCAGGAAAACAGAAACTAAACAAGGACACAATGAAACTAATTGAAGCTTTGGACCAATTAGATTTAACTGATATATATAGAACATTCTATCCTAAAACAAAAGAATATACCTTTTTTTCAGCACCTCATGGTACCTTCTCCAAAATCGACCATATAATTGGTCACAAGACAGACCTCAACAAATATAAAAAGATAGAACTAATCCCATGCCTCCTATCTGATCACTATGGAATAAAAGTGGTCTTCAATAGCAACAGAAACAACAGAAAACCCACAAACACGTGGAGATTGAACAATACTCTACTCAATGACACCTTGGTCAAGGAAGAAATAAAGAAAGAAATTAAAGACTTTTTAGAACACAATGAAAATGAAAACACAACATACCCAAATCTATGGGACACAATGAAAGCAGTGCTAAGAGGAAAACTCATAGCCCTGAGTGCCTCCAAAAAGAAAATGGAGAGAGCATACATTACCAACTTAATGACACACCTGAAAGCCCTAGAACAAAAAGAAGCTATTTCACCCAGGAGGAGTAGAAGGCAGGAAATCATCAAACTCAGGGCCGAAATCAATCAAGTAGAAACAAAGAGAACCATACAAAAAATCAACAAAACTAGGAGCTGGTTCTTTGAGAAAATCAACAAGATAGATAAACCCTTAGCCAGACTGACCAAAGGGCACAGAGAAAGTATCCAAATTAACAAACTTAGAAATGAAAAGGGAGACATAACAACGGAAACTGAGGAAATCCAAAAAATCATCAGATCCTACTACAAGAGCCTGTACTCAACACAACTGGAGAATCTGGAGGAAATGGACAATTTCCTTGACAGATACCAAATACCAAAATTAAATCAGGACCAACTAGACCATCTAAACAGTCCCATAAAGCCTAAAGAAATAGAAGGAGTCATAGAAAGTCTTCCAACCAAAAAAAGCACAGGACCAGATGGTTTCAGTGCAGAATTCTACCAGACCTTCAAAGAAGAGTTAACACCAATACTCTTCAAACTATTCCACAAAATAGAAACAGAAGGAACACTACCCAATTCCTTCTACGAAGCCACAATTACGCTGATACCAAAGCCACACAAAGATCCAACAAAGAAAGAGAACTTCAGACCAATTTCCCTTATGAACATCGATGCAAAAATACTCAACAAAATTCTTGCCAACCGAATCCAAGAACACATCAAAACGATCATCCACCATGATCAAGTAGGCTTTATCCCTGGAATGCAGGGTTGGTTCAATATACGGAAATCCATCAATACAATCCACTACATAAACAAACTCAAAGAACAAAATCATATGGTCATTTCATTGGATGCTGAAAAAGCATTTGACAAAATTCAGCATCCTTTCATGCTTAAAGTCTTGGAGAGAACAGGAATTCAAGGCCCATACCTAAACATAGTAAAAGCAATATACAGCAAACCGGTAGCCAGCATCAAACTAAACGGAGAGAAACTTGAAGCAATCCCACTGAAATCAGGGACCAGACAAGGCTGCCCCCTTTCTCCTTATCTTTTCAATATTGTACTTGAGGTACTAGCTCGGGCAATTCGACAACATAAGGAGGTCAAAGGGATACAAATTGGAAAGGAGGAAGTCAAACTATCATTATTTGCAGACGACATGATCGTCTACCTAAGTGACCCAAAGAACTCCACTAGAGAGCTCCTACAGCTGATAAACAACTTCAGCAAAGTGGCAGGTTATAAAGTCAACTCAAGCAAATCAGTGGCCTTCCTATACTCAAAGGATAAGCAGGCTGAGAAAGAAATTAGGGAAATGACCCCCTTCACAATAGCCACAAACAGTATAAAGTATCTTGGGGTGACTCTTACCAAACATGCGAAAGATCTGTATGGCAAGAACTTCAAGACTCTGAAGAAGGAAATGGAAGAAGACCTCAAAAAATGGGAAAACCTCCCATGCTCATGGATCGGTAGAATCAATATAGTTAAAATGGCCATTTTGCCTAAAGCACTATACAGATTCAATGCAATACCCATCAAAATCCCAACTCAATTCTTCACAGAGTTAGAAAGAGCAATTATCAAATTCATCTGGAACAACAAAAAACCCAGGATAGCTAAAACTATTCTCAGCAACAAAAGAAAATCTGGGGGAATCAGTATCCCTGACCTCAAGCAATACTACAGAGCAATAGTGTTAAAAACTGCATGGTATTGGTACAGTGACAGGCAGGAGGATCAATGGAACAGGATTGAAGATCCAGAAATGAACCCACACACCTATGGCCACTTGATCCTTGACAAAGAGGCTGAAAACATCCAATGGAAAAAAGATAGCCTTTTCAACAAATGGTGCTGGTTCAACTGGAGGTCAGCATGCAGAAGAATGCGAATTGATCCATCCTTGTCTCCTTGTACTAAGCTCAAATCCAAATGGATCAAGGACCTCCACATAAAGCCAGACACTCTGAAGCTAATAGAAAAGAAACTGGGGAAGACCCTTGAGGACATCGGTACAGGGAGAAAGTTTCTGAACAGAACACCAATAGCGTATGCTCTAAGAGCAAGAATTGACAAATGGGACCTCATAAGGTTACAGAGTTTCTGTAAGGCAAAGGACACCGTCAAGAGGACAGATCGGCAACCAACAAATTGGGAAAAGATCTTCACCAATCCTACATCAGATAGAGGGCTAATATCCAATATATATAAAGAACTCAAGAAGTTAGACTCCAGAAAACCGAACAACCCTATTAAAAAATGGGGTACAGAGTTAAACAAAGAATTCTCACCTGAAGAACTTCGGATGGCGGAGAAGCATCTTAAAAAATGCTCCACTTCATTAGTCATTAGGGAAATGCAAATCAAAACAACCCTAAGATTTCATCTTACACCAGTCAGAATGGCTAAGATTAAAAATTCAGGAGACAGCAGGTGTTGGAGAGGGTGCGGAGAAAGAGGAACACTCCTCCACTGCTGGTGGGGTTGCAAATTGGTACAACCACTCTGGAAAGCAGTCTGGCGGTTCCTCCGAAAACTGGGCACCTCACTTCCAGAAGATCCTGCTATACCACTCCTGGGCATATACCCAGAGGATTCCCCACCATGTAATAAGGATACATGCTCTACTATGTTCATAGCAGCCCTATTTATAATTGCCAGATGCTGGAAAGAACCCAGGTATCCCTCAACAGAAGAGTGGATACAAAAAATGTGGTATATCTACACAATGGAGTACTATTCAGCCATTAGAAACAATGAATTCATGAAATTCTTAGGCAAATGGATGGAGCTAGAGAACATCATACTAAGTGAGGTAACCCAGACTCAAAAGGTGAATCATGGTATGCACTCACTAATAAGTGGTTATTAACCTAGAAAACTGGAATACCCAAAACATAATCCACACATCAAATGAGATACAAGAAGAAAGCAGGAGTGGTCCCTGGTTCTGGAAAGACTCAGTGAAACAGTATTTGGCAAAACCAGAACGGGGAACTGGGAAGGGGTGGGAGGGAGGACAGGGGAAGAGAAGGGGGCTTACGGGACTTTCGGGGAGTGGGGGGGGGCTAGAAAAGGGGAAATCATTTGAAATGTAAATAAATTATATCAAATAAAAAAAAAAAAAAAAAAAAAAAAAAAAAAAAAAAAAAAAAACATCAATTCATCACCAATCTTGTCTTCTTTACATCATTTCATCTGTAAATATTTCAGTTAAATGGTACATTGCACAATTATTCATATGTATATTTTTTAGTATTAGGTGGGGTCCCTCTTTATATCTTAATAAGAGAAGCAAGAATAACAATATGCACTGGTTTTGGTTTGCCTGGTTGGTTTGTTGTTTTGAGACCCAGTCTCTGTATAGCCCAGGCTGACTGGAACTGGCTAAGTGTATCAGGCTAGCCTTGAGTTTTCAATTATACTGTCTCACTCTCCCAAGAGCCAGGATTAAGGTGTATAGCATCAAGCCTTGCTTCACTATTTCTTTCTTTCAGGGTTGATAAAGGGCTTTTCCACCAACATGTAATCTAATAATGAACTTTGTTACATATTAAACATATATGTATAAGGGCTTGGAAGATTGCTCAGCTGGTAAAATGTCGGGCATGCAAGCATGAGGACCTTGGTTCAGATATCCAGTATCCACATAAAATTCAGACATGGTAGAAAATATCTTTAACTCTAGCATATGGAGTTTACTGGACAATCAACTTAATCAGCAAGTGAGCTTCAGGTTCAGTGAGGAAGTCCTGTAGAAAAACAAAATAGTGTAGAGAGATCAAGAAAGACACCCAATGTTGACTTCTAGCCTTCAGGTGTACACAGTCCCATATCCATAACCCCCCATGCATACAGAGAGAGGAGAGGGAGGGGGAGAGGGAGAGGGAGGGGAGGGGAAGAGGAGGGGAGAGGAGGAGGGAGAGGGAGAGAGAAAGAATTATCTACTGATCCAGAGAATTGGGTCTTAATATTTTATAAAGTTGGATGGAAATTATAAATATGGTACTTGAAGTTATCAAAGATAATTGGATTCCTCTTTTCCTCATACAAATGATCAAGCTAGCCATGTCAGAAGATCAACTACTCCACCCTAAGTGGGAGACAATGTTTCACATACCAAATTTTGTCATGCAGAATCTAATTTGTGCTTCTGTAAAATGAAAGCAACAAGCCCCATTTTAAAAGGAAACTTTCCTCTTTAAACATAAATATTAAACACAAAACCACCTCAAAAGTGAAAAGAACCAGACTGTACACTAATAAAACAGTATCACACTCATCAGCTCTCAAGCCAGATTATGTAATAACACAATGGCTCCATAAATCAACACAAGTACCCACTGCATCAACAACAGGGAGTGGAGATCATGTTAAATCATTTCAGATGTTGAAAATGCTGCCTGCAGCCAGTCAAACAAACTGGGAAGTTTATGTTTGCTCCCAAGGCTTTACGCTGGGTTAAGGGAACTTCTAGCACATGGTTTCACTCTGGAAGGAATCAGAAATCAGAATACACACACATACACCCACATATATCATACAGTTCAGAGTTCATAACTCTGGTAAAGTTACTACTTCATGCCACTACCACCAATGCACC
>NW_026263256.1:0-93946 GCF_947179515.1 Apodemus sylvaticus
CGAAAAGCTTTGGTGTTGCGTGTATGTCTAAGCATGTAGCCTCAAAAGAGAACGCACAGGAGAGTTTTCTCTCGAAAGAATATGTAAGAATACCACGTTATAAGGAAACACAGTGTTGCAGAGTAAAGACAAATACGTACTTATTGGAAACACTTAACGAGAAGAAATAACGCATCGTAAAAAAATTAGCTTGTATCTCCTAAACAACAGGTTGTAACTCGAAAAGATTTGGTGTGGCGTGTACGGCTAAACGTGTAGCCTCAAAAGAGAACCCACAGGACTATTTTCTTTCGTCAAAATTTGTCAGAAAACCACGTTTTAAGGAAATCCCGCATCGTGCTAAATTATCTTGTTTTTCCTAAACAACACATTGTAACTCGAAAAGCTGTGGTGTTGCCTGTATGTCTAAGCGTGTAGCCTCAAAAGAGAACGCACAGGAGAGTTTTCTCTCGAAAGAGTATGTAAGAATACCACGTTATAAGGAAAAACAGAGTTGCAGTGTAAAGACAAAAACGTATGTATTGGAAACACTTAAACTTTACGGGAAGAAATAATGCATCGTAAAAAAAATTAGCTTGTATCTCCTAAACAGCACGGTGTAACTGAAAAAGATTTGGTGTGGTTTGTATGTCTAAAGGTGTAGCCTCAAAAGAGAACCCACAGGAGAATTTTCTTTCATCAAAATTTGTCAGAACACCACGTTTTAAGGAAATCCCGCATCGTGGGAAATTATCTTGTTCTTCCTAAACAACATGTTGTAACTCGAAAAGTTTTGGTGTTGCATGTATGTCTAAGCGTGTAGCCTCAAAAGAGAACGCACAGGAGAGTTTTCTCTCGAAGGAATATGTAAGAATACCACGTTATTAGGAAAACAGTGTTGCAGAGTAAAGGCAAATACGTACGTATTGGAAACACTTAAACTTTACGAGAAGAAATAACGCATCTTAAAAAATTAGCTTGTATCTCCTAAACAACACGTTGTAACTCGAAATGATTTGGTGTGGCGTGTACGTCTAAACGTGTAGCCTCAAAAGAGAAACCTCGGGAGTATTTTCTTTCGTCAAAATTTGTCAGAAAACCACGTTTTAAGGAAATCCCGCATCGTGCTAAATTATCTTGTTTTTCCTAAACAACACATTGTAACTCGAAAAGCTGTGGTGTTGCCTGTATGTCTAAGCGTGTAGCCTCAAAACAGAATGCACAGGAGAGTTTTCTCTCGAAAGAATATGTAAGAATACCACGTTATAAGGAAATACAGAGTTGCAGTGTAAAGACAAAAACGTATGTATTGGAAACACTTAAACTTTATGAGAAGAAATAACGCATCGTAAAAAAAATTAGCTTGTATCTCCTAAACAGCACGGTGTAACTCAAAAAGATTTGGTGTGGTGTGTACGTCTAAAGGTGTAGCCTCAAAAGAGAACCAACAGGAGTATTTTCTTTCATCAAAATTTGTCAGAACACCACGTTTTAAGGAAATCCCGCATCGTGGGAAATTATCTTGTTCTTCCTAAGCAACATGTTGTAACTCGAAAGGCTTTGCTGTTGCGTGTATGTCTAAGCGTGTAGCCTCAAAAGAGAACGCACAGGAGAGTTTTCTCTTGAAAGAATAGGAAAGGATACCACGTTATAAGGAAATACAGTGTTACAGAGT
The DNA here is from genome assembly GCF_947179515.1 of Apodemus sylvaticus. NCBI lineage: Eukaryota > Metazoa > Chordata > Mammalia > Rodentia > Muridae > Apodemus > Apodemus sylvaticus. The sequence goes on from NW_026263256.1 coordinate 1,655, forward strand.
AAAGACAAACACATATGTATTGGAAACCCTTAAACTTTACGAGATGAATTAAAGCATCGTACAAAATTAGCTTGTATCTCCCAAACAACACGTTGTAACTCGAAAAGATTTGGTGTGGCATGTACGTCTAAATGTGTAGCCTCAAAAGAGTACCCACAGGACAATTTTCTTTCGTCAAAATTTTTCAGAAAACCACGTTTTAAGGAAATCCCGCATCGTGCGAAATTATCTTGTTTTTCCTAAACAACACGTTGTAACTCGAAATGCTTTGGTGTTGCATGTATGTCTAAGTGTGTAGCCTCTAAAAGGAATGCAAGGAGAGTTTTCTCTCGAAAGAATATGTAAGAATACCACGTTATAAGGAAATACAGTGTTGAAGAGTAAAGACAAATACGTACATATTGTAAAACTTTAAGAGAAGAAATAAAAAATCATACAAAATTAGCTTGTATCTCCTAAACAACACGTTGTAACTCGAAAATATTTGGTGTGACGTGTACGTCTAAATGTGTAGCCTCAAAAGAGAACCGACAGGAGAATTTTTTATCGTCAAAATATGTAAGAAAACCACGTTTTAAGGAAATCCCTTATCGTGAAAAATTATCTTGTTTTTCCTAAACAATGCGTTGTAACTCGAAAAGCTTTGGAGTTGCGTGTATGTCTAAGCGTGTAGACACAAAAGAGAGCACACAGGAGAGTTTTCTCTAAAAAGAATATGTAAGAATACCACCTTATAAGGAAATACAGTGTTGCAGAGTAAAGACAAATACGTACTTATTGGAAACACTTTATGAGAAGAAATAACGCATCGTAAAAAATTAGCTTGTATCTCCTAAACAACACGTTGTAACTCGAAAAGATTTGGTGTGACCTGTACGTCTAAACGTGTAGCCTCAAAAGAGAACACACAGGAGAATTTTCTTTGGTCAAAATTTGTCAGAAAACCACGTATTAAGGAAATCCCGCATCGTGCGAAATTATCTTGTTTTTCCTAAACAACGCGTTGTAACTCGAAAAGCTTTGGTGTTGCGTGTATGTCTAAGCGTGTAGCCTCAAAAGAGAACACACAGGAGAGTTTTCTCTCGAAAGAATATGTAAGAATACCACATTATAAGGAAGTACACTGTTGCAGAATAATGACAAATACTTTCGTATTGGAAACCCTTAAACTTTACGAGATGAAATAAAGCATCGTACAAAATTAGCTTGTATCTCCTAAACAACACGTTGTAACTCGAAAAGATTTGGTGTGGCATGTACATCTAAACGTGTAGCCTCAAAGAGAACCACAGGACAAATTTCTTTCCTCAAAATTTGTCAGAAAACCACGTTTTAAGGAAATCCCGCATCGTGAGAAATTATCTTGTTCTTCCTAAAAAACACGTTGTAACTCGAAAAGCTTTGGTGTTGCGTGTATGTCTAAGCATGTAGCCTCAAAAGAGAACGCACAGGAGAGTTTTCTCTCGAAAGAATATGTAAGAATACCACGTTATAAGGAAACACAGTGTTGCAGAGTAAAGACAAATACGTACTTATTGGAAACACTTTACGAGAAGAAATAACGCATCGTAAAAAATTTAGCTTGTATCTCCTAAACAACAGGTTGTAACTCGAAAAGATTTGGTGTGGCGTGTACGGCTAAACGTGTAGCCTCAAAAGAGAACGCACAGGAGAATTTTCTTTGGTCAAAATTTGTCAGAAAACCACGTACTAAGGAAACCCCGCATCGTGCGAAATTATCTTGTTTTTCCTAAACAACACATTGTAACTCGAAAAGCTGTGGTGTTGCCTGTATGTCTAAGCGTGTAGCCTCAAAAGAGAACGCACAGGAGAGTTTTCTCTCGAAAGAGTATGTAAGAATACCACGTTATAAGGAAAAACAGAGTTGCAGTGTAAAGACAAAAACGTATGTATTGGAAACACTTAAACTTTACAGGAAGAAATAATGCATCGTTAAAAAAATTAGCTTGTATCTCCTAAACAGCACGGTGTAACTCAAAAAGATTTGGTGTGGTTTGTATGTCTAAAGGTGTAGCCTCAAAAGAGAACCCACAGGAGAATTTTCTTTCATCAAAATTTGTCAGAACACCACGTTTTAAGGAAATCCCGCATCGTGGGAAATTATCTTGTTCTTCCTAAACAACATGTTGTAACTCGAAAAGTTTTGGTGTTGCATGTATGTCTAAGCGTGTAGCCTCAAAAGAGAACGCACAGGAGAGTTTTCTCTCGAAGGAATATGTAAGAATACCACGTTATTAGGAAAACAGTGTTGCAGAGTAAAGGCAAATACGTACGTATTGGAAACACTTAAACTTTACGAGAAGAAATAACACATCTTAAAAAATTAGCTTGTATCTCCTAAACAACACGTTGTAACTCGAAAAGATTTGGTGTGGCGTGTACGTCTAAACGTGTAGCCTCAAAAGAGAAACCTCGGGAGTATTTTCTTTCGTCAAAATTTGTCAGAAAACCACGTTTTAAGAAAATCCCGCATCGTGCTAAATTATCTTGTTTTTCCTAAACAACACATTGTAACTCGAAAAGCTGTGGTGTTGCCTGTATGTCTAAGCGTGTAGCCTCAAAAGAGAATGCACAGGAGAGTTTTCTCTCGAAAGAATATGTAAGAATACCACGTTATAAGGAAATACAGAGTTGCAGTGTAAAGACAAAAACGTATGTATTGGAAACACTTAAACTTTATGAGAAGAAATAACGCATCGTAAAAAAAATTAGCTTGTATCTCCTAAACAGCACGGTGTAACTCAAAAAGATTTGGTGTGGTGTGTACGTCTAAAGGTGTAGCCTCAAAAGAGAACCAACAGGAGTATTTTCTTTCATCAAAATTTGTCAGAACACCACGTTTTAAGGAAATCCCGCATCGTGGGAAATTATCTTGTTCTTCCTAAGCAACATGTTGTAACTCGAAAGGCTTTGCTGTTGCGTGTATGTGTAAGCGTGTAGCCTGAAAAGAGAACGCACAGGAGAGTTTTCTCTCGAAAGAATATGAAAGGATACCACGTTATAAGGAAATACAGTGTTACAGAGTAAAGACAAACACGTATGTATTGGAAACCCTTAAACTTTACGAGATGAATTAAAGCATCGTACAAAATTAGCTTGTATCTCCCAAACAACACGTTGTAACTCGAAAACATTTGGTGTGGCATGTACGTCTAAACGGGTAGCCTCAAAAGAGAACCCACAGGACAATTTTCTTTCGTCAAAATTTTTCAGAAAACCACGTTTTAAGGAAATCGCGCATCGTGAGAAATTATCTTGTTCTTCCTAAAAAACACGTTGTAACTCGAAAAGCTTTGGTGTTGCGTGTATGTCTAAGCATGTAGCCTCAAAAGAGAACGCACAGGAGAGTTTTCTCTCGAAAGAATATGTAAGAATACCACGTTATAAGGAAACACAGTGTTGCAGAGTAAAGACAAATACGTACTTATTGGAAACACTTAACGAGAAGAAATAACGCATCGTAAAAAAATTAGCTTGTATCTCCTAAACAACAGGTTGTAACTCGAAAAGATTTGGTGTGGCGTGTACGGCTAAACGTGTAGCCTCAAAAGAGAACCCACAGGACTATTTTCTTTCGTCAAAATTTGTCAGAAAACCACGTTTTAAGGAAATCCCGCATCGTGCTAAATTATCTTGTTTTTCCTAAACAACACATTGTAACTCGAAAAGCTGTGGTGTTGCCTGTATGTCTAAGCGTGTAGCCTCAAAAGAGAACGCACAGGAGAGTTTTCTCTCGAAAGAGTATGTAAGAATACCACGTTATAAGGAAAAACAGAGTTGCAGTGTAAAGACAAAAACGTATGTATTGGAAACACTTAAACTTTACGGGAAGAAATAATGCATCGTAAAAAAAATTAGCTTGTATCTCCTAAACAGCACGGTGTAACTGAAAAAGATTTGGTGTGGTTTGTATGTCTAAAGGTGTAGCCTCAAAAGAGAACCCACAGGAGAATTTTCTTTCATCAAAATTTGTCAGAACACCACGTTTTAAGGAAATCCCGCATCGTGGGAAATTATCTTGTTCTTCCTAAACAACATGTTGTAACTCGAAAAGTTTTGGTGTTGCATGTATGTCTAAGCGTGTAGCCTCAAAAGAGAACGCACAGGAGAGTTTTCTCTCGAAGGAATATGTAAGAATACCACGTTATTAGGAAAACAGTGTTGCAGAGTAAAGGCAAATACGTACGTATTGGAAACACTTAAACTTTACGAGAAGAAATAACGCATCTTAAAAAATTAGCTTGTATCTCCTAAACAACACGTTGTAACTCGAAATGATTTGGTGTGGCGTGTACGTCTAAACGTGTAGCCTCAAAAGAGAAACCTCGGGAGTATTTTCTTTCGTCAAAATTTGTCAGAAAACCACGTTTTAAGGAAATCCCGCATCGTGCTAAATTATCTTGTTTTTCCTAAACAACACATTGTAACTCGAAAAGCTGTGGTGTTGCCTGTATGTCTAAGCGTGTAGCCTCAAAACAGAATGCACAGGAGAGTTTTCTCTCGAAAGAATATGTAAGAATACCACGTTATAAGGAAATACAGAGTTGCAGTGTAAAGACAAAAACGTATGTATTGGAAACACTTAAACTTTATGAGAAGAAATAACGCATCGTAAAAAAAATTAGCTTGTATCTCCTAAACAGCACGGTGTAACTCAAAAAGATTTGGTGTGGTGTGTACGTCTAAAGGTGTAGCCTCAAAAGAGAACCAACAGGAGTATTTTCTTTCATCAAAATTTGTCAGAACACCACGTTTTAAGGAAATCCCGCATCGTGGGAAATTATCTTGTTCTTCCTAAGCAACATGTTGTAACTCGAAAGGCTTTGCTGTTGCGTGTATGTCTAAGCGTGTAGCCTCAAAAGAGAACGCACAGGAGAGTTTTCTCTTGAAAGAATAGGAAAGGATACCACGTTATAAGGAAATACAGTGTTACAGAGTAAAGACAAACACATATGTATTGGAAACCCTTAAACTTTACGAGATGAATTAAAGCATCGTACAAAATTAGCTTGTATCTCCCAAACAACACGTTGTAACTCGAAAAGATTTGGTGTGGCATGTACGTCTAAACGTGTAGCCTCAAAAGAGAACCCACAGGACAATTTTCTTTCGTCAAAATTTTTCAGAAAACCACGTTTTAAGGAAATCCCGCATCGTGCGAAATTATCTTGTTTTTCCTAAACAACACGTTGTAACTCGAAATGCTTTGGTGTTGCATGTATGTCTAAGTGTGTAGCCTCTAAAAGGAATGCAAGGAGAGTTTTCTCTCGAAAGAATATGTAAGAATACCACGTTATAAGGAAATACAGTGTTGAAGAGTAAAGACAAATACGTACATATTGTAAAACTTTAAGAGAAGAAATAAAAAATCATACAAAATTAGTTTGTATCTCCTAAACAACACGTTGTAACTCGAAAATATTTGGTGTGACGTGTACGTCTAAATGTGTAGCCTCAAAAGAGAACCGACAGGAGAATTTTTTATCGTCAAAATATGTAAGAAAACCACTTTTTAAGGAAATACCTTATCGTGAAAAATTATCTTGTTTTTCCTAAACAATGCGTTGTAACTCGAAAAGCTTTGGAGTTGCGTGTATGTCTAAGCGTGTAGACTCAAAAGAGAGCACACAGGACAGTTTTCTCTAAAAAGAATATGTAAGAATACCACCTTATAAGGAAATACAGTGTTGCAGAGTAAAGACAAATACGTACTTATTGGAAACACTTTATGAGAAGAAATAACGCATCGTAAAAAATTAGCTTGTATCTCCTAAACAACACGTTGTAACTCGAAAAGATTTGGTGTGACCTGTACGTCTAAACGTGTAGCCTCAAAAGAGAACACACAGGAGAATTTTCTTTGGTCAAAATTTGTCAGAAAACCACGTATTAAGGAAATCCCGCATCGTGCGAAATTATCTTGTTTTTCCTAAACAACGCGTTGTAACTCGAAAAGCTTTGGTGTTGCGTGTATGTCTAAGCGTGTAGCCTCAAAAGAGAACACACAGGAGAGTTTTCTCTCGAAAGAATATGTAAGAATACCACATTATAAGGAAGTACACTGTTGCAGAATAATGACAAATACTTTCGTATTGGAAACCCTTAAACTTTACGAGATGAAATAAAGCATCGTACAAAATTAGCTTGTATCTCCTAAACAACACGTTGTAACTCGAAAAGATTTGGTGTGGCATGTACATCTAAACGTGTAGCCTCAAAGAGAACCACAGGACAAATTTCTTTCCTCAAAATTTGTCAGAAAACCACGTTTTAAGGAAATCCCGCATCGTGAGAAATTATCTTGTTCTTCCTAAAAAACACGTTGTAACTCGCAAAGCTTTGGTGTTGCGTGTATGTCTAAGCATGTAGCCTCAAAAGAGAACGCACAGGAGAGTTTTCTCTCGAAAGAATATGTAAGAATACCACGTTATAAGGAAACACAGTGTTGCAGAGTAAAGACAAATACGTACTTATTGGAAACACTTTACGAGAAGAAATAACGCATCGTAAAAAATTTAGCTTGTATCTCCTAAACAACAGGTTGTAACTCGAAAAGATTTGGTGTGGCATGTACGGCTAAACGTGTAGCCTCAAAAGAGAACGCACAGGAGAATTTTCTTTGGTCAAAATTTGTCAGAAAACCACGTACTAAGGAAACCCCGCATCGTGCGAAATTATCTTGTTTTTCCTAAACAACACATTGTAACTCGAAAAGCTGTGGTGTTGCCTGTATGTCTAAGCGTGTAGCCTCAAAAGAGAACGCACAGGAGAGTTTTCTCTCGAAAGAGTATGTAAGAATACCACGTTATAAGGAAAAACAGAGTTGCAGTGTAAAGACAAAAACGTATGTATTGGAAACACTTAAACTTTACAGGAAGAAATAATGCATCGTTAAAAAAATTAGCTTGTATCTCCTAAACAGCACGGTGTAACTCAAAAAGATTTGGTGTGGTTTGTATGTCTAAAGGTGTAGCCTCAAAAGAGAACCCACAGGAGAATTTTCTTTCATCAAAATTTGTCAGAACACCACGTTTTAAGGAAATCCCGCATCGTGGGAAATTATCTTGTTCTTCCTAAACAACATGTTGTAACTCGAAAAGTTTTGGTGTTGCATGTATGTCTAAGCGTGTAGCCTCAAAAGAGAACGCACAGGAGAGTTTTCTCTCGAAGGAATATGTAAGAATACCACGTTATTAGGAAAACAGTGTTGCAGAGTAAAGGCAAATACGTACGTATTGGAAACACTTAAACTTTACGAGAAGAAATAACACATCTTAAAAAATTAGCTTGTATCTCCTAAACAACACGTTGTAACTCGAAAAGATTTGGTGTGGCGTGTACGTCTAAACGTGTAGCCTCAAAAGAGAAACCTCGGGAGTATTTTCTTTCGTCAAAATTTGTCAGAAAACCACGTTTTAAGGAAATCCCGCATCGTGCTAAATTATCTTGTTTTTCCTAAACAACACATTGTAACTCGAAAAGCTGTGGTGTTGCCTGTATGTCTAAGCGTGTAGCCTCAAAAGAGAATGCACAGGAGAGTTTTCTCTCGAAAGAATATGTAAGAATACCACGTTATAAGGAAATACAGAGTTGCAGTGTAAAGACAAAAACGTATGTATTGGAAACACTTAAACTTTATGAGAAGAAATAACGCATCGTAAAAAAAATTAGCTTGTATCTCCTAAACAGCACGGTGTAACTCAAAAAGATTTGGTGTGGTGTGTACGTCTAAAGGTGTAGCCTCAAAAGAGAACCAACAGGAGTATTTTCTTTCATCAAAATTTGTCAGAACACCACGTTTTAAGGAAATCCCGCATCGTGGGAAATTATCTTGTTCTTCCTAAGCAACATGTTGTAACTCGAAAGGCTTTGCTGTTGCGTGTATGTGTAAGCGTGTAGCCTGAAAAGAGAACGCACAGGAGAGTTTTCTCTCGAAAGAATAGGAAAGGATACCACGTTATAAGGAAATACAGTGTTACAGAGTAAAGACAAACACGTATGTATTGGAAACCCTTAAACTTTACGAGATGAATTAAAGCATCGTACAAAATTAGCTTGTATCTCCCAAACAACACGTTGTAACTCGAAAAGATTTGGTGTGGCATGTACGTCTAAACGGGTAGCCTCAAAAGAGAACCCACAGGACAATTTTCTTTCGTCAAAATTTTTCAGAAAACCACGTTTTAAGGAAATCGCGCATCGTGAGAAATTATCTTGTTCTTCCTAAAAAACACGTTGTAACTCGAAAAGCTTTGGTGTTGCGTGTATGTCTAAGCATGTAGCCTCAAAAGAGAACGCACAGGAGAGTTTTCTCTCGAAAGAATATGTAAGAATACCACGTTATAAGGAAACACAGTGTTGCAGAGTAAAGACAAATACGTACTTATTGGAAACACTTAACGAGAAGAAATAACGCATCGTAAAAAAATTAGCTTGTATCTCCTAAACAACAGGTTGTAACTCGAAAAGATTTGGTGTGGCGTGTACGGCTAAACGTGTAGCCTCAAAAGAGAACCCACAGGACTATTTTCTTTCGTCAAAATTTGTCAGAAAACCACGTTTTAAGGAAATCCCGCATCGTGCTAAATTATCTTGTTTTTCCTAAACAACACATTGTAACTCGAAAAGCTGTGGTGTTGCCTGTATGTCTAAGCGTGTAGCCTCAAAAGAGAACGCACAGGAGAGTTTTCTCTCGAAAGAGTATGTAAGAATACCACGTTATAAGGAAAAACAGAGTTGCAGTGTAAAGACAAAAACGTATGTATTGGAAACACTTAAACTTTACGGGAAGAAATAATGCATCGTAAAAAAAATTAGCTTGTATCTCCTAAACAGCACGGTGTAACTGAAAAAGATTTGGTGTGGTTTGTATGTCTAAAGGTGTAGCCTCAAAAGAGAACCCACAGGAGAATTTTCTTTCATCAAAATTTGTCAGAACACCACGTTTTAAGGAAATCCCGCATCGTGGGAAATTATCTTGTTCTTCCTAAACAACATGTTGTAACTCGAAAAGTTTTGGTGTTGCATGTATGTCTAAGCGTGTAGCCTCAAAAGAGAACGCACAGGAGAGTTTTCTCTCGAAGGAATATGTAAGAATACCACGTTATTAGGAAAACAGTGTTGCAGAGTAAAGGCAAATACGTACGTATTGGAAACACTTAAACTTTACGAGAAGAAATAACGCATCTTAAAAAATTAGCTTGTATCTCCTAAACAACACGTTGTAACTCGAAATGATTTGGTGTGGCGTGTACGTCTAAACGTGTAGCCTCAAAAGAGAAACCTCGGGAGTATTTTCTTTCGTCAAAATTTGTCAGAAAACCACGTTTTAAGGAAATCCCGCATCGTGCTAAATTATCTTGTTTTTCCTAAACAACACATTGTAACTCGAAAAGCTGTGGTGTTGCCTGTATGTCTAAGCGTGTAGCCTCAAAACAGAATGCACAGGAGAGTTTTCTCTCGAAAGAATATGTAAGAATACCACGTTATAAGGAAATACAGAGTTGCAGTGTAAAGACAAAAACGTATGTATTGGAAACACTTAAACTTTATGAGAAGAAATAACGCATCGTAAAAAAAATTAGCTTGTATCTCCTAAACAGCACGGTGTAACTCAAAAAGATTTGGTGTGGTGTGTACGTCTAAAGGTGTAGCCTCAAAAGAGAACCAACAGGAGTATTTTCTTTCATCAGAATTTGTCAGAACACCACGTTTTAAGGAAATCCCGCATCGTGGGAAATTATCTTGTTCTTCCTAAGCAACATGTTGTAACTCGAAAGGCTTTGCTGTTGCGTGTATGTCTAAGCGTGTAGCCTCAAAAGAGAACGCACAGGAGAGTTTTCTCTTGAAAGAATAGGAAAGGATACCACGTTATAAGGAAATACAGTGTTACAGAGTAAAGACAAACACATATGTATTGGAAACCCTTAAACTTTACGAGATGAATTAAAGCATCGTACAAAATTAGCTTGTATCTCCCAAACAACACGTTGTAACTCGAAAAGATTTGGTGTGGCATGTACGTCTAAACGTGTAGCCTCAAAAGAGAACCCACAGGACAATTTTCTTTCGTCAAAATTTTTCAGAAAACCACGTTTTAAGGAAATCCCGCATCGTGCGAAATTATCTTGTTTTTCCTAAACAACACGTTGTAACTCGAAATGCTTTGGTGTTGCATGTATGTCTAAGTGTGTAGCCTCTAAAAGGAATGCAAGGAGAGTTTTCTCTCGAAAGAATATGTAAGAATACCACGTTATAAGGAAATACAGTGTTGAAGAGTAAAGACAAATACGTACATATTGTAAAACTTTAAGAGAAGAAATAAAAAATCATACAAAATTAGTTTGTATCTCCTAAACAACACGTTGTAACTCGAAAATATTTGGTGTGACGTGTACGTCTAAATGTGTAGCCTCAAAAGAGAACCGACAGGAGAATTTTTTATCGTCAAAATATGTAAGAAAACCACTTTTTAAGGAAATACCTTATCGTGAAAAATTATCTTGTTTTTCCTAAACAATGCGTTGTAACTCGAAAAGCTTTGGAGTTGCGTGTATGTCTAAGCGTGTAGACTCAAAAGAGAGCACACAGGACAGTTTTCTCTAAAAAGAATATGTAAGAATACCACCTTATAAGGAAATACAGTGTTGCAGAGTAAAGACAAATACGTACTTATTGGAAACACTTTATGAGAAGAAATAACGCATCGTAAAAAATTAGCTTGTATCTCCTAAACAACACGTTGTAACTCGAAAAGATTTGGTGTGACCTGTACGTCTAAACGTGTAGCCTCAAAAGAGAACACACAGGAGAATTTTCTTTGGTCAAAATTTGTCAGAAAACCACGTATTAAGGAAATCCCGCATCGTGCGAAATTATCTTGTTTTTCCTAAACAACGCGTTGTAACTCGAAAAGCTTTGGTGTTGCGTGTATGTCTAAGCGTGTAGCCTCAAAAGAGAACACACAGGAGAGTTTTCTCTCGAAAGAATATGTAAGAATACCACATTATAAGGAAGTACACTGTTGCAGAATAATGACAAATACTTTCGTATTGGAAACCCTTAAACTTTACGAGATGAAATAAAGCATCGTACAAAATTAGCTTGTATCTCCTAAACAACACGTTGTAACTCGAAAAGATTTGGTGTGGCATGTACATCTAAACGTGTAGCCTCAAAGAGAACCACAGGACAAATTTCTTTCCTCAAAATTTGTCAGAAAACCACGTTTTAAGGAAATCCCGCATCGTGAGAAATTATCTTGTTCTTCCTAAAAAACACGTTGTAACTCGCAAAGCTTTGGTGTTGCGTGTATGTCTAAGCATGTAGCCTCAAAAGAGAACGCACAGGAGAGTTTTCTCTCGAAAGAATATGTAAGAATACCACGTTATAAGGAAACACAGTGTTGCAGAGTAAAGACAAATACGTACTTATTGGAAACACTTTACGAGAAGAAATAACGCATCGTAAAAAATTTAGCTTGTATCTCCTAAACAACAGGTTGTAACTCGAAAAGATTTGGTGTGGCATGTACGGCTAAACGTGTAGCCTCAAAAGAGAACGCACAGGAGAATTTTCTTTGGTCAAAATTTGTCAGAAAACCACGTACTAAGGAAACCCCGCATCGTGCGAAATTATCTTGTTTTTCCTAAACAACACATTGTAACTCGAAAAGCTGTGGTGTTGCCTGTATGTCTAAGCGTGTAGCCTCAAAAGAGAACGCACAGGAGAGTTTTCTCTCGAAAGAGTATGTAAGAATACCACGTTATAAGGAAAAACAGAGTTGCAGTGTAAAGACAAAAACGTATGTATTGGAAACACTTAAACTTTACAGGAAGAAATAATGCATCGTTAAAAAAATTAGCTTGTATCTCCTAAACAGCACGGTGTAACTCAAAAAGATTTGGTGTGGTTTGTATGTCTAAAGGTGTAGCCTCAAAAGAGAACCCACAGGAGAATTTTCTTTCATCAAAATTTGTCAGAACACCACGTTTTAAGGAAATCCCGCATCGTGGGAAATTATCTTGTTCTTCCTAAACAACATGTTGTAACTCGAAAAGTTTTGGTGTTGCATGTATGTCTAAGCGTGTAGCCTCAAAAGAGAACGCACAGGAGAGTTTTCTCTCGAAGGAATATGTAAGAATACCACGTTATTAGGAAAACAGTGTTGCAGAGTAAAGGCAAATACGTACGTATTGGAAACACTTAAACTTTACGAGAAGAAATAACACATCTTAAAAAATTAGCTTGTATCTCCTAAACAACACGTTGTAACTCGAAAAGATTTGGTGTGGCGTGTACGTCTAAACGTGTAGCCTCAAAAGAGAAACCTCGGGAGTATTTTCTTTCGTCAAAATTTGTCAGAAAACCACGTTTTAAGGAAATCCCGCATCGTGCTAAATTATCTTGTTTTTCCTAAACAACACATTGTAACTCGAAAAGCTGTGGTGTTGCCTGTATGTCTAAGCGTGTAGCCTCAAAAGAGAATGCACAGGAGAGTTTTCTCTCGAAAGAATATGTAAGAATACCACGTTATAAGGAAATACAGAGTTGCAGTGTAAAGACAAAAACGTATGTATTGGAAACACTTAAACTTTATGAGAAGAAATAACGCATCGTAAAAAAAATTAGCTTGTATCTCCTAAACAGCACGGTGTAACTCAAAAAGATTTGGTGTGGTGTGTACGTCTAAAGGTGTAGCCTCAAAAGAGAACCAACAGGAGTATTTTCTTTCATCAAAATTTGTCAGAACACCACGTTTTAAGGAAATCCCGCATCGTGGGAAATTATCTTGTTCTTCCTAAGCAACATGTTGTAACTCGAAAGGCTTTGCTGTTGCGTGTATGTCTAAGCGTGTAGCCTCAAAAGAGAACGCACAGGAGAGTTTTCTCTCGAAAGAATAGGAAAGGATACCACGTTATAAGGAAATACAGTGTTACAGAGTAAAGACAAACACGTATGTATTGGAAACCCTTAAACTTTACGAGATGAATTAAAGCATCGTACAAAATTAGCTTGTATCTCCCAAACAACACGTTGTAACTCGAAAAGATTTGGTGTGGCATGTACGTCTAAACGGGTAGCCTCAAAAGAGAACCCACAGGACAATTTTCTTTCGTCAAAATTTTTCAGAAAACCACGTTTTAAGGAAATCGCGCATCGTGAGAAATTATCTTGTTCTTCCTAAAAAACACGTTGTAACTCGAAAAGCTTTGGTGTTGCGTGTATGTCTAAGCATGTAGCCTCAAAAGAGAACGCACAGGAGAGTTTTCTCTCGAAAGAATATGTAAGAATACCACGTTATAAGGAAACACAGTGTTGCAGAGTAAAGACAAATACGTACTTATTGGAAACACTTAACGAGAAGAAATAACGCATCGTAAAAAAATTAGCTTGTATCTCCTAAACAACAGGTTGTAACTCGAAAAGATTTGGTGTGGCGTGTACGGCTAAACGTGTAGCCTCAAAAGAGAACCCACAGGACTATTTTCTTTCGTCAAAATTTGTCAGAAAACCACGTTTTAAGGAAATCCCGCATCGTGCTAAATTATCTTGTTTTTCCTAAACAACACATTGTAACTCGAAAAGCTGTGGTGTTGCCTGTATGTCTAAGCGTGTAGCCTCAAAAGAGAACGCACAGGAGAGTTTTCTCTCGAAAGAGTATGTAAGAATACCACGTTATAAGGAAAAACAGAGTTGCAGTGTAAAGACAAAAACGTATGTATTGGAAACACTTAAACTTTACGGGAAGAAATAATGCATCGTAAAAAAAATTAGCTTGTATCTCCTAAACAGCACGGTGTAACTGAAAAAGATTTGGTGTGGTTTGTATGTCTAAAGGTGTAGCCTCAAAAGAGAACCCACAGGAGAATTTTCTTTCATCAAAATTTGTCAGAACACCACGTTTTAAGGAAATCCCGCATCGTGGGAAATTATCTTGTTCTTCCTAAACAACATGTTGTAACTCGAAAAGTTTTGGTGTTGCATGTATGTCTAAGCGTGTAGCCTCAAAAGAGAACGCACAGGAGAGTTTTCTCTCGAAGGAATATGTAAGAATACCACGTTATTAGGAAAACAGTGTTGCAGAGTAAAGGCAAATACGTACGTATTGGAAACACTTAAACTTTATGAGAAGAAATAACGCATCTTAAAAAATTAGCTTGTATCTCCTAAACAACACGTTGTAACTCGAAATGATTTGGTGTGGCGTGTACGTCTAAACGTGAAGCCTCAAAAGAGAACGCACAGGAGAGTTTTCTCTCGAAGGAATATGTAAGAATACCACGTTATTAGGAAAACAGTGTTGCAGAGTAAAGGCAAATACGTACGTATTGGATACATTTAAACTTTACGAGAAGAAATAACGCATCTTAAAAAATTAGCTTGTATCTCCTAAACAACACGTTGTAACTCGAAAAGATTTGGTGTGGCGTGTACGTCTAAACGTGTAGCCTCAAAAGAGAAACCTCGGGAGTATTTTCTTTCGTCAAAATTTGTCAGAAAACCACGTTTTAAGGAAATCCCGCATCGTGCTAAATTATCTTGTTTTTCCTAAACAACACATTGTAACTCGAAAAGCTGTGGTGTTGCCTGTATGTCTAAGCGTGTAGCCTCAAAAGAGAATGCACAGGAGAGTTTTCTCTCGAAAGAATATGTAAGAATACCACGTTATAAGGAAATACAGAGTTGCAGTGTAAAGACAAAAACGTATGTATTGGAAACACTTAAACTTTATGAGAAGAAATAACGCATCGTAAAAAAAATTAGCTTGTATCTCCTAAACAGCACGGTGTAACTCAAAAAGATTTGGTGTGGTGTGTACGTCTAAAGGTGTACCTCAAAAGAGAACCAACAGGAGTATTTTCTTTCATCAAAATTTGTCAGAACACCACGTTTTAAGGAAATCCCGCATCGTGGGAAATTATCTTGTTCTTCCTAAGCAACATGTTGTAACTCGAAAGGCTTTGCTGTTGCGTGTATGTCTAAGCGTGTAGCCTCAAAAGAGAACGCACAGGAGAGTTTTCTCTTGAAAGAATAGGAAAGGATACCACGTTATAAGGAAATACAGTGTTACAGAGTAAAGACAAACACGTATGTATTGGAAACCCTTAAACTTTACGAGATGAATTAAAGCATCGTACAAAATTAGCTTGTATCTCCCAAACAACACGTTGTAACTCGAAAAGATTTGGTGTGGCATGTACGTCTAAACGTGTAGCCTCAAAAGAGAACCCACAGGACAATTTTCTTTCGTCAAAATTTTTCAGAAAACCACGTTTTAAGGAAATCCCGCATCGTGCGAAATTATCTTGTTTTTCCTAAACAACACGTTGTAACTCGAAATGCTTTGGTGTTGCATGTATGTCTAAGTGTGTAGCCTCTAAAAGGAATGCAAGGAGAGTTTTCTCTCGAAAGAATATGTAAGAATACCACGTTATAAGGAAATACAGTGTTGAAGAGTAAAGACAAATACGTACATATTGTAAAACTTTAAGAGAAGAAATAAAAAATCATACAAAATTAGCTTGTATCTCCTAAACAACACGTTGTAACTCGAAAATATTTGGTGTGACGTGTACGTCTAAATGTGTAGCCTCAAAAGAGAACCGACAGGAGAATTTTTTATCGTCAAAATATGTAAGAAAACCACGTTTTAAGGAAATCCCTTATCGTGAAAAATTATCTTGTTTTTCCTAAACAATGCGTTGTAACTCGAAAAGCTTTGGAGTTGCGTGTATGTCTAAGCGTGTAGACTCAAAAGAGAGCACACAGGAGAGTTTTCTCTAAAAAGAATATGTAAGAATACCACCTTATAAGGAAATGCAGTGTTGCAGAGTAAAGACAAATACGTACTTATTGGAAACACTTTATGAGAAGAAATAACGCATCGTAAAAAATTAGCTTGTATCTCCTAAACAACACGTTGTAACTCGAAAAGATTTGGTGTGACCTGTACGTCTAAACGTGTAGCCTCAAAAGAGAACACACAGGAGAATTTTCTTTGGTCAAAATTTGTCAGAAAACCACGTATTAAGGAAATCCCGCATCGTGCGAAATTATCTTGTTTTTCCTAAACAACGCGTTGTAACTCGAAAAGCTTTGGTGTTGCGTGTATGTCTAAGCGTGTAGCCTCAAAAGAGAACACACAGGAGAGTTTTCTCTCGAAAGAATATGTAAGAATACCACATTATAAGGAAGTACACTGTTGCAGAATAATGACAAATACTTTCGTATTGGAAACCCTTAAACTTTACGAGATGAAATAAAGCATCGTACAAAATTAGCTTGTATCTCCTAAACAACACGTTGTAACTCGAAAAGATTTGGTGTGGCATGTACATCTAAACGTGTAGCCTCAAAGAGAACCACAGGACAAATTTCTTTCGTCAAAATTTGTCAGAAAACCACGTTTTAAGGAAATCCCGCATCGTGAGAAATTATCTTGTTCTTCCTAAAAAACACGTTGTAACTCGAAAAGCTTTGGTGTTGCGTGTATGTCTAAGCATGTAGCCTCAAAAGAGAACGCACAGGAGAGTTTTCTCTCGAAAGAATATGTAAGAATACCACGTTATAAGGAAACACAGTGTTGCAGAGTAAAGACAAATACGTACTTATTGGAAACACTTTACGAGTAGAAATAACGCATCGTAAAAAATTTAGCTTGTATCTCCTAAACAACAGGTTGTAACTCGAAAAGATTTGGTGTGGCGTGTACGGCTAAACGTGTAGCCTCAAAAGAGAACGCACAGGAGAATTTTCTTTGGTCAAAATTTGTCAGAAAACCACGTACTAAGGAAACCCCGCATCGTGCGAAATTATCTTGTTTTTCCTAAACAACACATTGTAACTCGAAAAGCTGTGGTGTTGCCTGTATGTCTAAGCGTGTAGCCTCAAAAGAGAACGCACAGGAGAGTTTTCTCTCGAAAGAGTATGTAAGAATACCACGTTATAAGGAAAAACAGAGTTGCAGTGTAAAGACAAAAACGTATGTATTGGAAACACTTAAACTTTACAGGAAGAAATAATGCATCGTTAAAAAAATTAGCTTGTATCTCCTAAACAGCACGGTGTAACTCAAAAAGATTTGGTGTGGTTTGTATGTCTAAAGGTGTAGCCTCAAAAGAGAACCCACAGGAGAATTTTCTTTCATCAAAATTTGTCAGAACACCACGTTTTAAGGAAATCCCGCATCGTGGGAAATTATCTTGTTCTTCCTAAACAACATGTTGTAACTCGAAAAGTTTTGGTGTTGCATGTATGTCTAAGCGTGTAGCCTCAAAAGAGAACGCACAGGAGAGTTTTCTCTCGAAGGAATATGTAAGAATACCACGTTATTAGGAAAACAGTGTTGCAGAGTAAAGGCAAATACGTACGTATTGGAAACACTTAAACTTTACGAGAAGAAATAACACATCTTAAAAAATTAGCTTGTATCTCCTAAACAACACGTTGTAACTCGAAAAGATTTGGTGTGGCGTGTACGTCTAAACGTGTAGCCTCAAAAGAGAAACCTCGGGAGTATTTTCTTTCGTCAAAATTTGTCAGAAAACCACGTTTTAAGGAAATCCCGCATCGTGCTAAATTATCTTGTTTTTCCTAAACAACACATTGTAACTCGAAAAGCTGTGGTGTTGCCTGTATGTCTAAGCGTGTAGCCTCAAAAGAGAATGCACAGGAGAGTTTTCTCTCGAAAGAATATGTAAGAATACCACGTTATAAGGAAATACAGAGTTGCAGTGTAAAGACAAAAACGTATGTATTGGAAACACTTAAACTTTATGAGAAGAAATAACGCATCGTAAAAAAAATTAGCTTGTATCTCCTAAACAGCACGGTGTAACTCAAAAAGATTTGGTGTGGTGTGTACGTCTAAAGGTGTAGCCTCAAAAGAGAACCAACAGGAGTATTTTCTTTCATCAAAATTTGTCAGAACACCACGTTTTAAGGAAATCCCGCATCGTGGGAAATTATCTTGTTCTTCCTAAGCAACATGTTGTAACTCGAAAGGCTTTGCTGTTGCGTGTATGTCTAAGCGTGTAGCCTCAAAAGAGAAAGCACAGGAGAGTTTTCTCTTGAAAGAATAGGAAAGGATACCACGTTATAAGGAAATACAGTGTTACAGAGTAAAGACAAACACGTATGTATTGGAAACCCTTAAACTTTACGAGATGAATTAAAGCATCGTACAAAATTAGCTTGTATCTCCCAAACAACACGTTGTAACTCGAAAAGATTTGGTGTGGCATGTACGTCTAAACGGGTAGCCTCAAAAGAGAACCCACAGGACAATTTTCTTTCGTCAAAATTTTTCAGAAAACCACGTTTTAAGGAAATCGCGCATCGTGAGAAATTATCTTGTTCTTCCTAAAAAACACGTTGTAACTCGAAAAGCTTTGGTGTTGCGTGTATGTCTAAGCATGTAGCCTCAAAAGAGAACGCACAGGAGAGTTTTCTCTCGAAAGAATATGTAAGAATACCACGTTATAAGGAAACACAGTGTTGCAGAGTAAAGACAAATACGTACTTATTGGAAACACTTAACGAGAAGAAATAACGCATCGTAAAAAATTTAGCTTGTATCTCCTAAACAACAGGTTGTAACTCGAAAAGATTTGGTGTGGCGTGTACGGCTAAACGTGTAGCCTCAAAAGAGAACCCACAGGACTATTTTCTTTCGTCAAAATTTGTCAGAAAACCACGTTTTAAGGAAATCCCGCATCGTGCTAAATTATCTTGTTTTTCCTAAACAACACATTGTAACTCGAAAAGCTGTGGTGTTGCCTGTATGTCTAAGCGTGTAGCCTCAAAAGAGAACGCACAGGAGAGTTTTCTCTCGAAAGAGTATGTAAGAATACCACGTTATAAGGAAAAACAGAGTTGCAGTGTAAAGACAAAAACGTATGTATTGGAAACACTTAAACTTTACGGGAAGAAATAATGCATCGTAAAAAAAATTAGCTTGTATCTCCTAAACAGCACGGTGTAACTGAAAAAGATTTGGTGTGGTTTGTATGTCTAAAGGTGTAGCCTCAAAAGAGAACCCACAGGAGAATTTTCTTTCATCAAAATTTGTCAGAACACCACGTTTTAAGGAAATCCCGCATCGTGGGAAATTATCTTGTTCTTCCTAAACAACATGTTGTAACTCGAAAAGTTTTGGTGTTGCATGTATGTCTAAGCGTGTAGCCTCAAAAGAGAACGCACAGGAGAGTTTTCTCTCGAAGGAATATGTAAGAATACCACGTTATTAGGAAAACAGTGTTGCAGAGTAAAGGCAAATACGTACGTATTGGAAACACTTAAACTTTACGAGAAGAAATAACACATCTTAAAAAATTAGCTTGTATCTCCTAAACAACACGTTGTAACTCGAAATGATTTGGTGTGGCGTGTACGTCTAAACGTGTAGCCTCAAAAGAGAAACCTCAGGAGTATTTTCTTTCGTCAAAATTTGTCAGAAAACCACGTTTTAAGGAAATCCCGCATCGTGCTAAATTATCTTGTTTTTCCTAAACAACACATTGTAACTCGAAAAGCTGTGGTGTTGCCTGTATGTCTAAGCGTGTAGCCTCAAAACAGAATGCACAGGAGAGTTTTCTCTCGAAAGAATATGTAAGAATACCACGTTATAAGGAAATACAGAGTTGCAGTGTAAAGACAAAAACGTATGTATTGGAAACACTTAAACTTTATGAGAAGAAATAACGCATCGTAAAAAAAATTAGCTTGTATCTCCTAAACAGCACGGTGTAACTCAAAAAGATTTGGTGTGGTGTGTACGTCTAAAGGTGTAGCCTCAAAAGAGAACCAACAGGAGTATTTTCTTTCATCAAAATTTGTCAGAACACCACGTTTTAAGGAAATCCCGCATCGTGGGAAATTATCTTGTTCTTCCTAAGCAACATGTTGTAACTCGAAAGGCTTTGCTGTTGCGTGTATGTCTAAGCGTGTAGCCTCAAAAGAGAACGCACAGGAGAGTTTTCTCTTGAAAGAATAGGAAAGGATACCACGTTATAAGGAAATACAGTGTTACAGAGTAAAGACAAACACGTATGTATTGGAAACCCTTAAACTTTACGAGATGAATTAAAGCATCGTACAAAATTAGCTTGTATCTCCCAAACAACACGTTGTAACTCGAAAAGATTTGGTGTGGCATGTACGTCTAAACGTGTAGCCTCAAAAGAGTACCCACAGGACAATTTTCTTTCGTCAAAATTTTTCAGAAAACCACGTTTTAAGGAAATCCCGCATCGTGCGAAATTATCTTGTTTTTCCTAAACAACACGTTGTAACTCGAAATGCTTTGGTGTTGCATGTATGTCTAAGTGTGTAGCCTCTAAAAGGAATGCAAGGAGAGTTTTCTCTCGAAAGAATATGTAAGAATTCCACGTTATAAGGAAATACAGTGTTGAAGAGTAAAGACAAATACGTACATATTGTAAAACTTTAAGAGAAGAAATAAAAAATCATACAAAATTAGCTTGTATCTCCTAAACAACACGTTGTAACTCGAAAATATTTGGTGTGACGTGTACGTCTAAATGTGTAGCCTCAAAAGAGAACCGACAGGAGAATTTTTTATCGTCAAAATATGTAAGAAAACCACGTTTTAAGGAAATCCCTTATCGTGAAAAATTATCTTGTTTTTCCTAAACAATGCGTTGTAACTCGAAAAGCTTTGGAGTTGCGTGTATGTCTAAGCGTGTAGACTCAAAAGAGAGCACACAGGACAGTTTTCTCTAAAAAGAATATGTAAGAATACCACCTTATAAGGAAATACAGTGTTGCAGAGTAAAGACAAATACGTACTTATTGGAAACACTTTATGAGAAGAAATAACGCATCGTAAAAAATTAGCTTGTATCTCCTAAACAACACGTTGTAACTCGAAAAGATTTGGTGTGACCTGTACGTCTAAACGTGTAGCCTCAAAAGAGAACACACAGGAGAATTTTCTTTGGTCAAAATTTGTCAGAAAACCACGTATTAAGGAAATCCCGCATCGTGCGAAATTATCTTGTTTTTCCTAAACAACGCGTTGTAACTCGAAAAGCTTTGGTGTTGCGTGTATGTCTAAGCGTGTAGCCTCAAAAGAGAACACACAGGAGAGTTTTCTCTCGAAAGAATATGTAAGAATACCACATTATAAGGAAGTACACTGTTGCAGAATAATGACAAATACTTTCGTATTGGAAACCCTTAAACTTTACGAGATGAAATAAAGCATCGTACAAAATTAGCTTGTATCTCCTAAACAACACGTTGTAACTCGAAAAGATTTGGTGTGGCGTGTACATCTAAACTTGTAGCCTCAAAGAGAACCACAGGACAAATTTCTTTCGTCAAAATTTGTCAGAAAACCACGTTTTAAGGAAATCCCGCATCGTGAGAAATTATCTTGTTCTTCCTAAAAAACACGTTGTAACTCGAAAAGCTTTGGTGTTGCGTGTATGTCTAAGCATGTAGCCTCAAAAGAGAACGCACAGGAGAGTTTTCTCTCGAAAGAATATGTAAGAATACCACGTTATAAGGAAACACAGTGTTGCAGAGTAAAGACAAATACGTACTTATTGGAAACACTTAACGAGAAGAAATAACGCATCGTAAAAAAATTAGCTTGTATCTCCTAAACAACAGGTTGTAACTCGAAAAGATTTGGTGTGGCGTGTACTGCTAAACGTGTAGCCTCAAAAGAGAACCCACAGGACTATTTTCTTTCGTCAAAATTTGTCAGAAAACCACGTTTTAAGGAAATCCCGCATCGTGAGAAATTATCTTGTTCTTCCTAAAAAACACGTTGTAACTCGAAAAGCTTTGGTGTTGCGTGTATGTCTAAGCATGTAGCCTCAAAAGAGAACGCACAGGAGAGTTTTCTCTCGAAAGAATATGTAAGAATACCACGTTATAAGGAAACACAGTGTTGCAGAGTAAAGACAAATACGTACTTATTGGAAACACTTAACGAGAAGAAATAACGCATCGTAAAAAAATTAGCTTGTATCTCCTAAACAACAGGTTGTAACTCGAAAAGATTTGGTGTGGCGTGTACGGCTAAACGTGTAGCCTCAAAAGAGAACCCACAGGACTATTTTCTTTCGTCAAAATTTGTCAGAAAACCACGTTTTAAGGAAATCCCGCATCGTGCTAAATTATCTTGTTTTTCCTAAACAACACATTGTAACTCGAAAAGCTGTGGTGTTGCCTGTATGTCTAAGCGTGTAGCCTCAAAAGAGAACGCACAGGAGAGTTTTCTCTCGAAAGAGTATGTAAGAATACCACGTTATAAGGAAAAACAGAGTTGCAGTGTAAAGACAAAAACGTATGTATTGGAAACACTTAAACTTTACGGGAAGAAATAATGCATCGTAAAAAAAATTAGCTTGTATCTCCTAAACAGCACGGTGTAACTGAAAAAGATTTGGTGTGGTTTGTATGTCTAAAGGTGTAGCCTCAAAAGAGAACCCACAGGAGAATTTTCTTTCATCAAAATTTGTCAGAACACCACGTTTTAAGGAAATCCCGCATCGTGGGAAATTATCTTGTTCTTCCTAAACAACATGTTGTAACTCGAAAAGTTTTGGTGTTGCATGTATGTCTAAGCGTGTAGCCTCAAAAGAGAACGCACAGGAGAGTTTTCTATCGAAGGAATATGTAAGAATACCACGTTATTAGGAAAACAGTGTTGCAGAGTAAAGGCAAATACGTACGTATTGGAAACACTTAAACTTTACGAGAAGAAATAACGCATCTTAAAATATTAGCTTGTATCTCCTAAACAACACGTTGTAACTCGAAATGATTTGGTGTGGCGTGTACGTCTAAACGTGTAGCCTCAAAAGAGAAACCTCGGGAGTATTTTCTTTCGTCAAAATTTGTCAGAAAACCACGTTTTAAGGAAATCCCGCATCGTGCTAAATTATCTTGTTTTTCCTAAACAACACATTGTAACTCGAAAAGCTGTGGTGTTGCCTGTATGTCTAAGCGTGTAGCCTCAAAACAGAATGCACAGGAGAGTTTTCTCTCGAAAGAATATGTAAGAATACCACGTTATAAGGAAATACAGAGTTGCAGTGTAAAGACAAAAACGTATGTATTGGAAACACTTAAACTTTATGAGAAGAAATAACGCATCGTAAAAAAAATTAGCTTGTATCTCCTAAACAGCACGGTGTAACTCAAAAAGATTTGGTGTGGTGTGTACGTCTAAAGGTGTAGCCTCAAAAGAGAACCAACAGGAGTATTTTCTTTCATCAAAATTTGTCAGAACACCACGTTTTAAGGAAATCCCGCATCGTGGGAAATTATCTTGTTCTTCCTAAGCAACATGTTGTAACTCGAAAGGCTTTGCTGTTGCGTGTATGTCTAAGCGTGTAGCCTCAAAAGAGAACGCACAGGAGAGTTTTCTCTTGAAAGAATAGGAAAGGATACCACGTTATAAGGAAATACAGTGTTACAGAGTAAAGACAAACACATATGTATTGGAAACCCTTAAACTTTACGAGATGAATTAAAGCATCGTACAAAATTAGCTTGTATCTCCCAAACAACACGTTGTAACTCGAAAAGATTTGGTGTGGCATGTACGTCTAAACGTGTAGCCTCAAAAGAGAACCCACAGGACAATTTTCTTTCGTCAAAATTTTTCAGAAAACCACGTTTTAAGGAAATCCCGCATCGTGCGAAATTATCTTGTTTTTCCTAAACAACACGTTGTAACTCGAAATGCTTTGGTGTTGCATGTATGTCTAAGTGTGTAGCCTCTAAAAGGAATGCAAGGAGAGTTTTCTCTCGAAAGAATATGTAAGAATACCACGTTATAAGGAAATACAGTGTTGAAGAGTAAAGACAAATACGTACATATTGTAAAACTTTAAGAGAAGAAATAAAAAATCATACAAAATTAGCTTGTATCTCCTAAACAACACGTTGTAACTCGAAAATATTTGGTGTGACGTGTACGTCTAAATGTGTAGCCTCAAAAGAGAACCGACAGGAGAATTTTTTATCGTCAAAATATGTAAGAAAACCACGTTTTAAGGAAATCCCTTATCGTGAAAAATTATCTTGTTTTTCCTAAACAATGCGTTGTAACTCGAAAAGCTTTGGAGTTGCGTGTATGTCTAAGCGTGTAGACTCAAAAGAGAGCACACAGGACAGTTTTCTCTAAAAAGAATATGTAAGAATACCACCTTATAAGGAAATACAGTGTTGCAGAGTAAAGACAAATACGTACTTATTGGAAACACTTTATGAGAAGAAATAACGCATCGTAAAAAATTAGCTTGTATCTCCTAAACAACACGTTGTAACTCGAAAAGATTTGGTGTGACCTGTACGTCTAAACGTGTAGCCTCAAAAGAGAACACACAGGAGAATTTTCTTTGGTCAAAATTTGTCAGAAAACCACGTATTAAGGAAATCCCGCATCGTGCGAAATTATCTTGTTTTTCCTAAACAACGCGTTGTAACTCGAAAAGCTTTGGTGTTGCGTGTATGTCTAAGCGTGTAGCCTCAAAAGAGAACACACAGGAGAGTTTTCTCTCGAAAGAATATGTAAGAATACCACATTATAAGGAAGTACACTGTTGCAGAATAATGACAAATACTTTCGTATTGGAAACCCTTAAACTTTACGAGATGAAATAAAGCATCGTACAAAATTAGCTTGTATCTCCTAAACAACACGTTGTAACTCGAAAAGATTTGGTGTGGCATGTACATCTAAACGTGTAGCCTCAAAAAGAACCACAGGACAAATTTCTTTCCTCAAAATTTGTCAGAAAACCACGTTTTAAGGAAATCCCGCATCGTGAGAAATTATCTTGTTCTTCCTAAAAAACACGTTGTAACTCGAAAAGCTTTGGTGTTGCGTGTATGTCTAAGCATGTAGCCTCAAAAGAGAACGCACAGGAGAGTTTTCTCTCAAAAGAATATGTAAGAATACCACGTTATAACGAAACACAGTGTTGCAGAGTAAAGACAAATACGTACTTATTGGAAACACTTTACGAGAAGAAATAACGCATGGTAAAAAATTTAGCTTGTATCTCCTAAACAACAGGTTGTAACTCGAAAAGATTTGGTGTGGCATGTACGGCTAAACGTGTAGCCTCAAAAGAGAACGCACAGGAGAATTTTCTTTGGTCAAAATTTGTCAGAAAACCACGTACTAAGGAAACCCCGCATCGTGCGAAATTATCTTGTTTTTCCTAAACAACACATTGTAACTCGAAAAGCTGTGGTGTTGCCTGTATGTCTAAGCGTGTAGCCTCAAAAGAGAACGCACAGGAGAGTTTTCTCTCGAAAGAGTATGTAAGAATACCACGTTATAAGGAAAAACAGAGTTGCAGTGTAAAGACAAAAACGTATGTATTGGAAACACTTAAACTTTACAGGAAGAAATAATGCATCGTTAAAAAAATTAGCTTGTATCTCCTAAACAGCACGGTGTAACTCAAAAAGATTTGGTGTGGTTTGTATGTCTAAAGGTGTAGCCTCAAAAGAGAACCCACAGGAGAATTTTCTTTCATCAAAATTTGTCAGAACACCACGTTTTAAGGAAATCCCGCATCGTGGGAAATTATCTTGTTCTTCCTAAACAACATGTTGTAACTCGAAAAGTTTTGGTGTTGCATGTATGTCTAAGCGTGTAGCCTCAAAAGAGAACGCACAGGAGAGTTTTCTCTCGAAGGAATATGTAAGAATACCACGTTATTAGGAAAACAGTGTTGCAGAGTAAAGGCAAATACGTACGTATTGGAAACACTTAAACTTTACGAGAAGAAATAACACATCTTAAAAAATTAGCTTGTATCTCCTAAACAACACGTTGTAACTCGAAAAGATTTGGTGTGGCGTGTACGTCTAAACGTGTAGCCTCAAAAGAGAAACCTCTGGAGTATTTTCTTACGTCAAAATTTGTCAGAAAACCACGTTTTAAGGAAATCCCGCATCGTGCTAAATTATCTTGTTTTTCCTAAACAACACATTGTAACTCGAAAAGCTGTGGTGTTGCCTGTATGTCTAAGCGTGTAGCCTCAAAAGAGAATGCACAGGAGAGTTTTCTCTCGAAAGAATATGTAAGAATACCACGTTATAAGGAAATACAGAGTTGCAGTGTAAAGACAAAAACGTATGTATTGGAAACACTTAAACTTTATGAGAAGAAATAACGCATCGTACAAAAAATTAGCTTGTATCTCCTAAACAGCACGGTGTAACTCAAAAAGATTTGGTGTGGTGTGTACGTCTAAAGGTGTAGCCTCAAAAGAGAACCAACAGGAGTATTTTCTTTCATCAAAATTTGTCAGAACACCACGTTTTAAGGAAATCCCGCATCGTGGGAAATTATCTTGTTCTTCCTAAGCAACATGTTGTAACTCGAAATGCTTTGCTGTTGCGTGTATGTGTAAGCGTGTAGCCTCAAAAGAGAACGCACAGGAGAGTTTTCTCTCGAAAGAATATGAAAGGATACCACGTTATAAGGAAATACAGTGTTACAGAGTAAAGACAAACACGTATGTATTGGAAACCCTTAAACTTTACGAGATGAATTAAAGCATCGTACAAAATTAGCTTGTATCTCCCAAACAACACGTTGTAACTCGAAAAGATTTGGTGTGGCATGTACGTCTAAACGGGTAGCCTCAAAAGAGAACCCACAGGACAATTTTCTTTCGTCAAAATTTTTCAGAAAACCACGTTTTAAGGAAATCGCGCATCGTGAGAAATTATCTTGTTCTTCCTAAACAACACGTTTTAAATCGAAAAGCTTTGGTGTTGGGTGTATGTCTAAGCATGTAGCCCCAAAAGAGAACGCATAGGAGAGTTTTCTCTCGAAAGAATATATAAGAATACCACGTTATAAGGAAATACAGTGTGGCAGAGTAAAGACAAATACGTACATACTGGAAACACTTTATGAGAGAAATAACGCATCTTGCAAAATTAGCTTGTATGTCCTAAACAACATGTTGTAACTCGAAAAGATTTGGTGTGGCGTGTATGTCTAAACGTGTATCCTCAAAGGAGAACCGACAGGAGAGTTTTCTTTCGTCAAAATTTGTCAGAAAACCACGTTTTAAGGAAATCCCGCATCGTGCGAAATTATCTTGTTTTTCCTAAACAACACGTTGTAACTCGAAATGCTTTGGTGTTGCATGTATGTCTAAGTGTGTAGCCTCTAAAAGGAATGCAAGGAGAGTTTTCTCTCGAAAGAATATGTAAGAATACCACGTTATAAGGAAATACAGTGTTGAAGAGTAAAGACAAATACGTACATATTGTAAAACTTTAAGAGAAGAAATAAAAAATCATACAAAATTAGCTTGTATCTCCTAAACAACACGTTGTAACTCGAAAATATTTGGTGTGACGTGTACGTCTAAATGTGTAGCCTCAAAAGAGAACCGACAGGAGAATTTTTTATCGTCAAAATATGTAAGAAAACCACGTTTTAAGGAAATCCCTTATCGTGAAAAATTATCTTGTTTTTCCTAAACAATGCGTTGTAACTCGAAAAGCTTTGGAGTTGCGTGTATGTCTAAGCGTGTAGACTCAAAAGAGAGCACACAGGACAGTTTTCTCTAAAAAGAATATGTAAGAATACCACCTTATAAGGAAATACAGTGTTGCAGAGTAAAGACAAATACGTACTTATTGGAAACACTTTATGAGAAGAAATAACGCATCGTAAAAAATTAGCTTGTATCTCCTAAACAACACGTTGTAACTCGAAAAGATTTGGTGTGACCTGTACGTCTAAACGTGTAGCCTCAAAAGAGAACACACAGGAGAATTTTCTTTGGTCAAAATTTGTCAGAAAACCACGTATTAAGGAAATCCCGCATCGTGCGAAATTATCTTGTTTTTCCTAAACAACGCGTTGTAACTCGAAAAGCTTTGGTGTTGCGTGTATGTCTAAGCGTGTAGCCTCAAAAGAGAACACACAGGAGAGTTTTCTCTCGAAAGAATATGTAAGAATACCACATTATAAGGAAGTACACTGTTGCAGAATAATGACAAATACTTTCGTATTGGAAACCCTTAAACTTTACGAGATGAAATAAAGCATCGTACAAAATTAGCTTGTATCTCCTAAACAACACGTTGTAACTCGAAAAGATTTGGTGTGGCATGTACATCTAAACGTGTAGCCTCAAAGAGAACCACAGGACAAATTTCTTTCGTCAAAATTTGTCAGAAAACCACGTTTTAAGGAAATCCCGCATCGTGAGAAATTATCTTGTTCTTCCTAAAAAACACGTTGTAACTCGAAAAGCTTTGGTGTTGCGTGTATGTCTAAGCATGTAGCCTCAAAAGAGAACGCACAGGAGAGTTTTCTCTCGAAAGAATATGTAAGAATACCACGTTATAAGGAAACACAGTGTTGCAGAGTAAAGACAAATACGTACTTATTGGAAACACTTTACGAGAAGAAATAACGCATCGTAAAAAAATTAGCTTGTATCTCCTAAACAACAGGTTGTAACTCGAAAAGATTTGGTGTGGCGTGTACGGCTAAACGTGTAGCCTCAAAAGAGAACCCACAGGAGTATTTTCTTTCGTCAAAATTTGTCAGAAAACCACGTTTTAAGGAAATCCCGCATCGTGCTAAATTATCTTGTTTTTCCTAAACAACACATTGTAACTCGAAAAGCTGTGGTGTTGCCTGTATGTCTAAGCGTGTAGCCTCAAAAGAGAACGCACAGGAGAGTTTTCTCTCGAAAGAGTATGTAAGAATACCACGTTATAAGGAAAAACAGAGTTGCAGTGTAAAGACTAAAACGTATGTATTGGAAACACTTAACTTTACGGGAAGAAATAATGCATCGTAAAAAAAATTAGCTTGGATCTCCTAAACAGCACGGTGTAACTCAAAAAGATTTTGTGTGTTGTGTACGTCTAAAGGTGTAGTCTCAAAAGAGAACCCACAGGAGAATTTTCTTTCATAAAAATTTGTCAGAACACCACGTTTTAAGGAAATCCCGCATCGTGGGAAATTATCTTGTTCTTCCTAATCAACATGTTGTAACTCGAAAAGCTTTGCTATTGCGTGTATGTCTAAGCGTGTAGCCTCAAAAGAGAACGCACAGGAGAGTTTTCTCTCGAAAGAATATGAAAGAATACCACGGTATAAGGAAATACAGTGTTGCAGAGTAAAGACAAACACGTATGTATTGGAAACCCTTAAACTTTATGAGATGAAATAAAGCATCGTACAAAATTAGCTTGTATCTCCTAAACAACACATTGTAACTCGAAAAGATTTGGTGTGGCATGTACGTCTAAACCTGTAGCCTCAAAAGAGAACCCACAGGACAATTTTCTTTCGTCAAAATTTTTCAGAAAACCACGTTTTAAGGAAATCGCGCATCGTGAGAAATTATCTTGTTCTTCCTAAACAACACGTTTTAACTCGAAAAGCTTTGGTGTTGGGTGTATGTCTAAGCATGTAGCCCCAGAAGAGAACGCATAGGAGAGTTTTCTCTCGAAAGAATATGTAAGAATACCACGTTATAAGGAAATACAGTGTGGCAGAGTAAAGACAAATACGTACATACTGGAAACACTTTATGAGAGAAATAACGCATCTTGCAAAATTAGCTTGTATGTCCTAAACAACATGTTGTGACTCGAAAAGATTTGTTGTGGCGTGTACGTCTAAACGTGTATCCTCAAAAGAGAACCCACAGGAGAGTTTTCTTTCGTCAAAATTTGTCAGAAAACCACGTTTTAAGGAAATCCCGCATCGTGCGAAATTATCTTGTTTTTCCTAAACAACACGTTGTAACTCGAAAAGCTTTGGGGTTGCGTGTATGTCTAAGTGTGTAGCCTCTAAAGGGAATGCAAGGAGAGTTTTCTCTCAAAAGAATATGTAAGAATACCACGTTATAAGGAAATACAGTGTTGCAGATTAAAGACAAATACGTACATATTGTAAAACTTTAAGAGAAGAAATAAAAAATCATACAAAATTAGCTTGTATCTCCTAAACAACACGTTGTAACTCGAAAATATTTGGTGTGACGTGTACGTCTAAACGTGTAGCCTCAAAAGAGAACCGACAGGAGAATTTTTTATCGTCAAAATATGTAAGAAAACCACGTTTTAAGGAAATCCCTTATCGTGCAAAATTATCTTGTTTTTCCTAAACAATGCGTTGTAACTCGAAAAGGTTTGGTGTTGCGTGTATGTCTAAGCGTGTAGACTCAAAAGAGAGCGCACAGGAGAGTTTTCTCGAAAAAGAATATGTAAGAATACCACGTTATAAGGAAATACAGTGTTGCAGAGTAAAGACAAATACGTACTTATTGGAAACACTTTATGAGAAGAAATAACGCATCATAAAAAATTAGCTTGTATCTCCTAAACAACACGTTGTAACTCGAAAAGATTTGGTGTGACCTGTAGGTCTAAACGTGTAGCTTCAAAAGAGAACCCACAGGAGAATTTTCTTTGGTCAAAATTTGTCAGAAAACCACATATTAAGGAAATCCCGCATCGTGCGAAATTATCTTGTTTTTCCTAAACAACGCGTTGTAACTCGAAAAGCTTTGGTGTTGCGTGTATGTCTAAGCGTGTTCTCAAAAGAGAACACACAGGAGAGTTTTCTCTCGAAAGAATATGTAAGAATACCACGTTATAAGGAAGTACACTATTGCAGAATAATGGCAAATACTTTCATATTGGAAACCCTTAAACTTTACGAGATGAAATAAAGCATCGTAAAAAATTAGCTTGTATCTCCTAAACAACACGATGTAACTCGAAAGGATTTGGTGTGGCGTGTACATCTAAACGTGTAGCCTCAAAGAGAACCACAGGACAAATTTCTTTCGTCAAAATTTGTCAGAAAACCACGTTTTAAGGAAATCCCGCATCGTGAGAAATTATCTTGTTCTTCCTAAAAAAAACGTTGTAACTCGAAAAGCTTTGGTGTTGCGTGTATGTCTAAGCGTTTAGCCTCAAAAGAGAACGCACAGGAGAGTTTTCTCTCGAAAGAATATGCAAGAATACCACGTTATAAGGAAAACAGTGTTGCAGAGTAAAGGCAAATACATACGTATTGGAAACACTTAAACTTTACGAGAAGAAATAACGCATCTTAAAAAATTAGCTTGTATCTCCTAAACAACACGTTGTAACTCGAAAAGATTTGGTGTCGCATGTACGTCTAAACGTGTAGCCTCAAAAGAGAACCCTCAGGAGTATTTTCTTTTGTCAATATTTGTCAGAAACCACGTTTTAAGGAAATACTGCATCGTGCGATATTATCTTGTTTTTCCTAAAGAACACGTTGTAACTCGAAAAGCTGTGGTGTTGCGTTTTTGTCTAAGCGTGTAGCCTCAAAAGAGAACGCACAGGAGAGTTTTCTCTCGAAAGAATATGTAAGAATACCACGTTATAAGGAAATACAGAGTTGCAGAGTAAAGACAAAAACGTATGTATTGGAAAAACTTAAACTTTACGAGAAGAAATAACGCATCGTAAAAAAAAAATTGCTTGTATCTTCTAAACAGCACGGTGTAACTCAAAAAGATTTGGTGTGGTGTGTACGTCTAAAGGTGTAGCCTCAAAAGAGAACCCACAGGTGAATTTTCTTTCATCAAAATTTGTCAGAAACCACGTTTTAAGGAAAACTAGCATCGTGCGAAATTATCTTGGTTTTTCTAAACAACAAGTTGTAACTCGAAAAGCTCTGGAGTTGCGTGTGTGTCTAAGCATGTAGCCTCAAAAGAGAATGCACAGGAGAGTTTTCTCTCGAAAGAATATGTAAGAATACCACGTTATAAGGAAATACAGTGTTGCAGAGTAAAGACAAACACGTATGTATTCGAAACACTTTACGTAAAGAATTAACGCATAGTACAAAATTAGCTTGTATCTCCTAAACAACATGTTGTAACTCAAAAAGATTTGGTGTGTCATGTACGTCTAAACGTGTAGCTTTAAAAGAGAACCCACAGGAGAATTTTCTTTCGTTAAAATTTTTCAGAAAACCACGTATTAAGGAAATCCCGCATCGTGCGAAATCATCTTCTTTTTCCTAAACAACATGTTGTGACTCGAAAAGCTTTAGTGTTGCGTGTATGTGTAAGCCTGGAGCCTCAAAAGAGAAGGCACAGGAGAGTTTTCTCTTGAAAGAATATGTAAGAATACCACGTTATTAGGAAATACAATTTTGCAGAGTAAATACAAATAAGTATATATTGGGAACACTTTACGAGAAGAAATAACGCATCGAACAAAATTAGCTTATATCTCCTAAACAACACGTGGTAACTCGAAAAGATTTGGTTTGAGGTGTATATCTAAATGTGTAGCCTCAAAGAAGAACAAAATGGAGAATTTTCTTTCGTCAAAAATTTGTCAGAAAACCACGTTTTAAGGAAATACCGCATCTTGAGAAATTATCTTGTTTTTCCTAAACAACACGTGGTAACTCGAAAAGCTTTGGTGTTGCGTGTTTGTCTAAGCGTGTAGCCTCAAAAGAGAATGCACAGGAGAGTTTTCTCTCGATAGAACATGTAAGAATTCAACGTTATAAGGAAATACAGTGTTGCAGAGTAAGGACAAATACGTACATATTGGAAACACTTTACGAGAAGAAATTAAGCATCATACAATATTAGCTTGTATCTCCTAAACAACAAGTGGAAACTCGAAGATATTTGGTTTGGCGTGTACGTGTAAAAGTTTAGCCTCAAAAGAGAACCGACTGGAGAATTTTCTTTCGTCAAAATTTGTCAGAAAACCACGTTTTAAAGAAATCCCGCATCCTGCGAAATTATCTTGTTTTTCCTAAACAACACGTTGTAACTCGAAAAGCTTTGGTGTTGCGTGTATGTCTCAGTGTGTAGCCTCAAAAGAGACCGCACAGGAGAGTTTTCACTCGAAAGAGTATGTAAGAGTACCAGGTTATAAGGAAATACAGTGTTGCAGAATAAAGACAAATACATACGTATTGGAAACACTTTACGAGAAGAAATAACGCATCATACAAAATTAGCTGTATCTCCTAAAATACACGTTGTAACTCGAAAGATTTGGTGTGGCGTGTACGTCTAAACGTGTAGCCTCAAAAAGAGAACCCACAGGAGAATTTTCTTTGGTCAAATTTGTCAGAAAACCACGTATTAAGGAAATCCTGCATCATGCGAAATTATCTTGTTTTTCCTAAACAACACGTTGTAACTCGAAAAGCTTTGGTGTTGTGTGTATGTCTCAGCGTGTAGCCTCAAAAGAGAATACACAGGAGTGTTTTCTCTCAAAAGAATATGTAAGAATACCACGTTATAAGGAAATACAGTGTTGCAGAGTAAAGACAAATACGTACATATTGGAAACCCTTAAACTTTACGAGATGAAATAAACATCGTACAAAATGAGCTCGTATCTCCTAAACAACACGTTGTAACTCGAAAAGATTTGGTGTGGCGTGTACGTCTAAATGTGTAGCCTCAAAAGAGAACAGATAGGAGAATTACTTTCGTCAAAATTTTCAGAAAACCACGTTTTAAGGAAATCCCGCATCGTGCGAAATCATCTTCTTTTTCCTAAACAACATGTTGTAACTCGAAAAGCTATGGTGTTGTGTGTATGTGTAAGCGTGGAGCCTCAAAAGAGAAGGCACTGGAGAGTTTTCTCTCCAAAGAATATGTAAGAATACCACGTTATAAGGAAATACAATTTTGCAGAGTAAAGACAAATAAGTACATATTGGAAAAAAATTTACGAGAAGAAATAACACATCTTATAAAATTAGCTTGTATCTCCTAAACAACAGGTTGTAACTCGAAAGGATTTGGTGTGACGTGTACGTCTAAAAGTGTAGCCTCAAACGAGAACCCACAGGAGAATTTTCTTTCATAAAAATTTGTCAGAAACCACGTTTTAAGGAAATCTCGCATCGTGGGAAATTATCTTGTTTTTCCTAAACAACACGTTGTAACTCGAAAAGCTTTGGTGTTGCGTGTATTTCTAAGCGTGTAGCCTCAAAAGAGAACGCACAGGAGAGGTTTCTCTCGAAAGAATATGTAAGAATACCACGTTATAAGGAAATAAAGTGTTGCAGAGTAAAGACAACTACATACATATTGGAAACACTTTAAGAGAAGAAATAACACATCGTACAAAATTAGCTTGTATCTCCTAAACAACACGTTTTAACTCGAAAAGATTTGGTGTGGCTCGTACCTCTACACGTGTAGCCTCAAAAGAGAACCCACAGGATAACTTTCTTTCGTCAAAATTTTTCAGACAACCACGTTTTATGGAAATCTCGCATTGTGCGAAATTATCTTGTTTTTCCTAAACGACACATTGTAACTCGAAAAGCTTTGGCGTTGCGTGTATGTCTAAGCGTGTAGCCTCTAAAGAGAATGCACAGGAGAGTTTTCTCTCGAAAGAATATGTAAGAATACAATGTTATAAGGAAATACAGTGTTGTAGAGAAAAGACAAATAAGTACGTATTGGAAAACTTTACGAGCAGAAGTAACGCATCTTACAAAATTAGCTTGTATCTCCGAAACAACACGTGGTAACTCGAAAAGATTTGGTGTGCTGTGTACGTCTAAACGTGTAGCCTCAAAAGAGAACCCACAGGAGAATTTTCTTTCGTCAAAATTTTTCAGAAAACCACGTTTTAAGGAAATCCTGCATCGTGCGAAATCATCTTCTTTTTCCTAAACAACATGTTGTAACTCGAAAAGCTTTGGTGTTGCGTGTATGTGTAACCATGGAGCCTCAAAAGAGAAGGCACAGGAGAGTTTTCTCTCGAAAGATTATATAAGAATACCACGTTATAAGGAAATACAATTTTGCAGAATAAAAACAAATATGTACATATTGGAATCACTTTACAAGAAGAAATAACGCATCGTAAAAAAGTAGCTTGTATCTCCTAAACAACACGTTGTAACTCGAAAAGATTTGGTGTGACGTGTACGTCTAAGCGTGTAGCCTCAAAAGGGAACCCACAAGAGAATTTTCTTTCATCAAAATTTGTCAGAAACCACGTTTTAAGGAAATCTCGCATCGTGCGAAATTATCTTGTTTTTCCTAAATAACACGTTATAACTCAAAAAGCTTTGGTGTTGCGTGTATGTCTAAGTGTGTAACCTCAAAAGAGAATGCACAGGATAGTTTTCTCTTGAAAGAATAGGTAAGAATACCACGTTATAAGGAAATACAATGTTGCAGAGTAAAGACAAATACGTATGTATTGGAAACACTTTACGAGAAGAATTAACGCATCGTAAAAAATTAGCTTGTATCTCCTAAACAACACGTTGTAACTCGAAAAGATTTGGTGTGGCATGTACGTCTAAACGTGTAGCCTCAAAAGAGAACCTACAGGAGAATTTTCTTTCTTCAAATTTTTTCAAAAAACCACGT
Organism: Apodemus sylvaticus; assembly: GCF_947179515.1. Classification (NCBI taxonomy): domain Eukaryota; kingdom Metazoa; phylum Chordata; class Mammalia; order Rodentia; family Muridae; genus Apodemus; species Apodemus sylvaticus. The sequence goes on from NW_026263256.1 coordinate 37,078, forward strand.
TTTAAGGAAATCCCGCATCGTGTGAAATTATCTTCTTTTTCCTAAACAACATGTTGTAACTTGAAAAGCATTGGTGTTGCGTGTATGTGTAAGCGTGGAGACTCAAAAGAAAAGGCACAGGAGAGTTTTCTCTCGAAAGAATATGTAAGAATACCACGTTATACGGAAATACAATTTTGCAGAGTAAAGACAAATAAGTACATATTGGAAACACTTTACAAGAAGAAATAACGCATCGTACAAAATTAGCTTGTATCTCCTAAACAACACGTTGTAACTCGAAAAGATTTGGTGTGACGTGTACGTCTAAAAGTGTACCCTCAAAAGAGAACCCACAGGAGAATTTTCTTTCATCAAAATTTGTCAGAAACCACGTTTTAAGGAAATCTCGCATCGTGGGAAATTATCTTGTTTTTCCTAAACAACACGTTGTAACTCGAAAAGCTTTAGTGTTGCATGTATGTCTAAGCGTGTAGCCTCAAAAGAGAACGCACAGGAGAGTTTTCTCTCGAAAGAATATGTAAGAATACCACGTTATAAGGAAATACAGTGTTGCAGAGTAAAGACAAATACTATTGGAAACACTTTAAGAGAAGAAATAATGCATCGTACAAAATTAGCTTGTATCTCCTAAACAACACATTGTAACTCGAAAAGATTTGGTGTGGCTCGTACCTCTACATGTGTAGCCTCAAAAGAGAACCCACAGGAGAACTTTCTTTCGTCAACATTTTTCAGACAACCACGTTTTATGGAAATCTCGCATCGTACGAAATGATCTTGTTTTTCCTAAACAACACATTGTAACTCGAAAAGCTTTGGCGTTGCGTGTATGTCTAAGTGTGTAGCCTCTAAAGAGAACACACAGTAGAGTTCTTTGTAGAAAGAATATGTAAGAATACAACGTTATAAGGAAATAAAGTGTTTTAAAGACAAATACGTACATATTGGAAACACTTTACGAGAAGAAATAATGCATCATACAAAATTAGCTTGTATCTCCTAAATAACACGTGGTAACTCGAAAGTATTTGGTGTGGCGTGTACGTCTAAACATGTAGCCTCAAAAGAAAACCCACTGAAGAATTTTCTTTGGTCAAAATTTTTCAGAAAACTACATTTTAAGGAAATCCCGCATCGCGCGAAATTATCTTGTTTTTCATAAACAACACGTTGTAACTCGAAAATCTTTGGTGTTGCCTGTTTGTCTAAGTGTGTAGCTGCAAAAGGGAAAGCACGAGACAGTTTTCTCTGGAAAGAATATGTAAGAATACAACGTTATAAGGCAATACAGTGTTGCAGAGTAAAGACAAATACGTACGTATTAGAAACACTTTACGAGAATAAGTAACGCATCCTACAAAATTAGCTTGTATCTCCGAAACAACACGTTGTAACTCGAAAAGATTTGGTGTGGCATGTTCGTCTAAACATGTAGCCTCAAAAGAGCCCCCACAGGAGAATTTTCTTTCGTCAAAAATTTTCAGAAAACCAAGTTTCAAGGAAATCCCGCATCGTGCGAAATCATCTTCTTTTTCCTAAACAACATGTCATAACTCGAAAAGCTTTGGTGTTGCGTGTATGTGTAAGCGTGTAGCCTCAAAAGAGAAGGCACAGGAGAGTTTTCTCTTGAAAGATTATGTAAGAATACCACGTTATAAGGAAATACAATTTTGCAGAGTAAAGACAAATAGGTACATATTGGAAACACTTTACAAGAAGAAATAACACATCGTACAAAATTAGATTGTATCTCCTAAACAACACGTTGTAACTCGAAAAGATTTGCTGTGACATGTACGTCTAAATGTGTAGGCTCAACAGAGAACCCACAAGAGAATTTTCTTTCATCAAAATTTGTCAGAAACCAGGTTTTAAGGGAATCTCGCATCGTGCGAAATTATCTTGTTTTTCCTAAACAACACGTTGTAACTCGAAAAGCATTGGTGTTGCGTGTATGTCTAAGGGTGTAACCTCAAAAGAGAACGCACAGGATAAAATTCTCCTGTGGGTTCTCTTTTGAGGGTACACGTTTAGACGTACACGCCACACCAAATCCTTTCGAGTTATAACGTGTTGTTTAGGAGATACAAGCTAATTTTGTACTATGTGTTATATCTTCTCGTAAAGTTTAAGTGTTTCCAATAAGTATGTATTTGTCTTTACTCTGCAACACTGTATTTCCTTATAACGTGGTATTCCTACATATTCTTTTGGGAGAAAACTCTCCTGTGCATTCTCTTTTGAGGCTACACGATTAGAAATACACGCAACACCAAAGCTTTTCGAGTTACAACGTGTTGTTTAGGAAAAACAAGATATTTTCGCACGATGCGGGCTTTCCGTAAAACGTGGTTTTTGACAAATTATGACCAAAGAAAACTCTCCTGTGGGTTCTCTTTTGAGGCTACACGTTTAGACGTACACACCACACCAAATCTTTTCCAGTTACAACGTGTTGTTTAGGAGATACAAGCTAATTTTGCATGATGCTTTATTTCTTCTCCTAAAGTGTTTCCAATAAGTACTTATTTGTCTATACTCTGCAACACAGTATTTCCTTATAACGTGGTATTCTTACATATTCTTTCAAGAGAAAACTCTCCTGTGCGTTCCCCTTTGAGGCTACGCACTTAGACGGACACGCAACACCAAAGCTTTTCGAGTTACAACGCGTTGTTTAGGAAAAACAAGATAATTACGCACGATGCGGGATTTCCTTAATAAGTGGTTTCCTGACAAATTTTGATTAAGGAAAATTCCTCTATGGGTTCTCTTTTGAGGCTACACGTTTAGACGTACAGGCCACACCAAATCTTTTTAAGTTACAACGTGTTGTTTAGGAGATACAAGCTAATTTTGTACGATGCGTTATTTCTTCTCCTAAAGTTTTTCCAATAAGTTAGTATATGTCTTTATTCTGCAACACTGTATTTCCTTATAACGTGGTATTCTTACATATTCTTTCAAGAGAAAACTCTCCTGTGCATTCTCATTTGAGGCTACACGCTTAGAGATATACGCAAAACCAACGCTTTTCGAGTTACAACGTGTTGTTTAGGAAGAACAAGATAATTTACCACGATGCGGGATTTCCTTAAAACGTGGTTTTCTGACAAATTTTGACCAAAGAAAATTCTCCTGTGGGTTCTCTTTTGAGGCTACACGTTTAGTTGTACACGCCACACCAAATCTTCTTGAATTTCAACGTGTTGTTTAGGAGATACAAGCTAATATTTTTACGATGCGTTATTTCTTCTCGTAAAGTTTAAGTGTCTCCAATATGTATGTAGTTGCCTTTACTCTGCAACACTGTATTTCTTTATAACGTGGTATTCTTACATATTTTTTCGAGAGAAAACTCTCCTGTGCGTTCTCTTTGGAGGCTACATGCTTAGACATACACGCAAAACCAAAGCATTTCGAGTTACAACGTGTTGTTTAGGAAAAACAAGATAATTATGCATGATGCGGGATTTCCTTAAAACGTGGTTATCTGACAAATTTTGACGAAAGAATATTGTCCTGTGGTTTCTCTTTTGAGGGTACACGTTTAGATGTACAAGCCACACCAAATCCTTTCGAGTTATAACGTGTTGTTTAGGAGATACAAGCTAATTTTGTACTATGTGTTATTTCTACTCGTAAAGTTTAAGTGTTTCCAAAAAGTATGTATTTGTCTTTACTCTGCAACACTGTATTTCCTTATAACGTGGTATTCCTACATATTCTTTCGGGAAAAAACTCTCCTGTGCGTACTCTTTTAAGGCTACACGCTTAGACATACACGCAACACCAAAGATTTTCGAGTTACAACATGTTGTTTAGGAAAAACAAGATAATTACGCACGATGCGGGATTTCCTTAAAACGTGGTTTTTGACAAATTGTGACGAAAGAAAATTCTCCTGTGGGTTCTCATTGAGGCTACACGTTTAGACGTACACGCCACACCAAATCTTTTCGAGTTACAGCGTGTTGTTTAGGAGATACAAGCTAATTTTGCATGATGCGTTATTTCTTCTCGTAAAGTGTTTCCAATAAGTACGTATTTGTCTTTACACTGCAACACTGTATTTCCTTATCACGTGGTATTCTTACATATTCTTTTGAGAGAAAACTATCCTGTGCGTTCTCTTTGGAGGCTACATGCTTAGACATACACGCAACACCAAAAATTTTCGAGTTACAACGTGTTGATTAGGAAAAACAAGATAATTTCGCCCGATGCGGGATTTCCTTAAAACGTGGTTTTCTGACAAATTTTGACGTAAGAAAATTCTCCTGTGGGTTCTCTTTTGAGGCTACACGTTCAGACGTACACGCCACACCAAATCTTTTTGAGTTACCACGTGTTGTTTTGGAGATACAAGCTAATTTTGTACCATGCGTTATTTCTTCTCATAATGTGTTTCCAATAAGTACGTATGTCTTTACTCTGCAGCAATATGTTTCCTTATAACATGGTATTCTTACATATTCTTTCGAGAGAAAACTCTCCTGTGCATTCTCTTTTGAGGCTGCACGCTTAGACATACACGCAACACCAAAGCTTTTCTAGTTACAACGTGTTGTTTAGGAAAAACAAGATAATTTCGCACGATGCGGGATTTCCTTAAAACGTGGTTTTCTGACAAATTTTGACGAAAGAAAATTCTCCTGTGGGTTCTCTTTTGAGGCTACACGTTTAGACGTAAACGGCACACCAAATCTTTTCGAGTTACCACGTGTTGTTTCGGAGATACAAGCTAATTTTGTAAGATGCATTACTTCTGCTCGTAAAGTTTTCCAATACGTACTTATTTGTCTTTTCTCTACAACACTGTATTTCCTTATAACGTTGTATTCTTACATATTCTTTCGAGAGAAAACTCTCCTGTGCGTTCTCTTTAGAGGCTACACGCTTAGACATACACGCAACGCCAAAGCTTTTCGAGTTACAATGTGTCGTTTAGGAAAAACAAGATAATTTCGCACAATGCGAGATTTCCATAAAACGTGGTTGTCTGAAAAATTTTGACGAAAGAAAGTTATCCTGTGGGTTCTCTTTTGAGGCTACACGTGTAGAGGTACGAGCCACACCAAATCTTTTCGAGTTAAAACGTGTTGTTTAGGAGATACAAGCTAATTTTGTACGATGTTTTATTTCTTCTCTTAAAGTGTTTCCAATATGTATGTAGTTGTCTTTACTCTGCAACACTTTATTTCCTTATAACGTGGTATTCTTACATATTCTTTCGAGAGAAACCTCTCCTGTGCGTTCTCTTTTGAGGCTACACGCTTAGAAATACACGCAACACCAAAGCTTTTCGAGTTACAACGTGTTGTTTAGGAAAAACAAGATAATTTCCCACGATGCGAGATTTCCTTAAAACGTGGTTTCTGACAAATTTTTATGAAAGAAAATTCTCCTGTGGGTTCTCGTTTGAGGCTACACTTTTAGACGTACACGTCACACCAAATCCTTTCGAGTTACAACCTGTTGTTTAGGAGATACAAGCTAATTTTATAAGATGCGTTATTTCTTCTCGTAAATTTTTTTTCCAATATGTACTTATTTGTCTTTACTCTGCAAAATTGTATTTCCTTATAACGTGGTATTCTTACATATTCTTTGGAGAGAAAACTCTCCAGTGCCTTCTCTTTTGAGGCTCCACGCTTACACATACACGCAACACCATAGCTTTTCGAGTTACAACATGTTGTTTAGGAAAAAGAAGATGATTTCGCACGATGCGGGATTTCCATAAAACGTGGTTTTCTGAAAAATTTTGAATAAAGAAAATTCTCCTGTGGGTTCTCTTTTGAGGCTACACGTTTAGACGTACACGCCACACCAAATCCTTTCAAGTTACCACGTGTTGTTTAGGAGATACAAGCTAATTTTGTACGATGCATTATTTCTTCTCGTAAAGTGTTTCCAATACGTACTTATTTGTCTTTAATCTGCAACCCTGTATTTCCTTATAACATGGTAATCTTACATATTATTTCGAGGGAAAACTCTCCTGTGCGTTCTCTTTTGAGGGGACACGCTTAAGCAAACATGCATCGCCAAAGCTTTTCGAGTTACAATGTGTTGTTTAGGAAAAACAAGATAATTTAGCACGATGCGAGATTTCCATAAAACGTGGTTTTCTGAAAAATTTTGACGAAAAAAGTTCTCCTGTGGGTTCTCTTTTGAGGCTACACGTGTAGAGGTACGAGCCACACCAAATCTTTTCGAATTACAACGTGTTGTTTAGGAGATATAAGCTAATTTTTTACTATGCGATAATTCTTCTCGTAAAGTGTTTCCAATAAGTACATATTTGTCTTTACACTGCAACATTATATTTCCTTATAACGTGGTATTCTTACATATTCCTTCGAGAGAAAACTATCCTGTGCGTTCCCTTTTGAGGCTACACACTTAGACATACAGGCAACACCAAAGCTTTTCGAGTTACAACGTGTTGTTTATGGAAAACAAGATAATTTTGCACGATGCGGGATTTCCTTAAAACGTGGTTTTCTGAAAAATTTTGACGAAAGAAAATTCTCCTGTGGCTTCTCTTTTGAGGCTACACGTTTAGACGTGCACGCCACACCAAATCCTTTCGAGTTACAACGTGTTGTTTAAGAGATACAAGCTAATTTTGTATGATGCGTTATTTCTTTTCGTAAAGTGGTTCCAATACGTATGTATTTGTCTTTACTCTGCAACACTGTATTTCCTTATAACATTGTATTCTTACATGTTCTTTCGAGAGAAAACTCTCCTGTGCATTCTCTTTAGAGGATACATGCTCAGACATACACGCAACACCAAAGCTTTTCGAGTTACAACGTGTTGTTTAGGAAAAACAAGATAATTTTGCACGATGCGGGATTTCCTTAAAACGTGGTTTTCTGACAAATTTTGACGAAAGAAAGTTCTCCTGTAGGTTCTCTTTTGAGGCTAGATGTGTAGACGTACGAGCCACACCAAATATTTTTCAGTTACAACGTGTTGTTTAGGAGACACAAGCAAATATTGTACGATGCGTTATTTCTTCTCGTAAAGTGTTTCCAATACGTACATATTTGTCTTTACTCTGCAACACTGTATTTCCTTATAACATGGTATTCTTACATATTCTTTCGAGGGAAAACTCTCCTGTGCATTCTCTTTTGAGGCTACATGATTAGACAAACACGCAACACCAAAGCTTTTCGAGTTACAACGTGTTGTTTAGGAAAAAGAAGATGATTTCGCACGATGCGGGATTTCCTAAAAACCTGGTTTTCTGAAAAATTTTGACGAAAGAAAATTCTCCTGTGGGTTCTCTTTTGAGGCTACATATTTAGACGTACACGTCACACCAAATCTTTTCGAGTTACAACGTGTTGTTTAGGAGATACAAGCTAATTTTTTATAATGCGTTAATTCTCGTAAAGTGTTTCCAATACGTACTTATTTGTCTTTACTCTGCAACACTGTATTTCCTTACAACGTGGCATTCTTACATATTCTTTCGAGAGAAAACTATCCTGTGCATTCCCTTTTGAGGCTAAACACTTAGACATACAGGCAACACCAAAGCTTTTTGAGTTACAACGTGTTGTTTATAAAAAACAAGATACTTTCGCACGATGCCGGATTTCTTTAAAACATGGTTTTCTGACAAATTTTGACGAAAGGAAATTATTCGGTTGGTTCTCTTTTGAGGCTTCACGTTTCGACGTGCATGTCACACCTAATCCTTTCGCGTTGCCACGTGTTGTTTAGGAAATACAGGCTAATTTTGTACGATGCTTTATTTCTTCTCGTAAAGTGTTTCCAATACGTACGTATTTGTCTTTACTCTGCAACACTGTATTTCCTTATAACGTGGTATTCTTACATATTCTCTCGAGAGAAAACTATCCTGTGCGTTCCCTTTTGAGGCTACACACTTAGACATACAGGCAACACCAAAGCTTTACAAGTTACAACGTGTTGTTTATGAAAAACAAGATAATTTCGCACGATGCGGGATTTCCTCAAAACTTGGTGTTCTGACAAATTTTGACGAAAGAAAATTCTCCTGTGGGTTCCCTTTTGAGGCTACACGTTTAGACGTACATGCCACACCAAATCTTTTCGAGTTACAACATGTTGTTTAGGAGATACAGGCTCATTTTGTACGATGCTTTATTTCATCCCATAAAGTTTAAGGGTTTCCAATACGTACGTATTTGTCTTTACTCTGCAACACTGTATTTCCTTATAACATGGTATTCGTACATATTCTTTCGAGAGAAAACTCTCCTGTGCATTCTCTTTTGAGGCTACATGCTTAGACATACACGCAACACCAAAGCTTTTCGAGTTAAAACGTGTTGTTTAGGAAAAACAAGATAATTTCGCAGGATGCGGGATTTCCTTAAAACGTGGTTTTTTGACAAATTTTGACTTAAGAAAATTCTCCTGTGGGTTCTCTTTTGAGGCTATACGTTTAGACGTATACGACACACCAAATCCTTTTGAGTTACAACGTGTTGTTTAGGAGATACAAGCTAATTTTGTATGATGCATAATTTCTTCTCGTAAAGTGTTTCCAATGTGTACTCATTTGTCTTTATTCTGAAAAATTGTATTTCCTTATAACGTGGTATTCTTACATATTCTTTCGAGAGAAAACTCTCCTGTGTGTTCTCTTTTGAGGCTACACGCTGAGACATACACGCAACACAAAAGCTTTTCGAATTACAACGTGTTGTTTAAGAAAAACAAGATAATTTCGCACGATGCGGGATTTCCTTAAAACGTGGTTTTCTGAAAATTTTGACGAAAGTAATTCTCCTATCTGTTCTCTTTTGAGGCTACACATTTAGACGTACACGCCACACCAAATCCTTTCGAGTTACAACGTGTTGTTTAGGAGATACGAGCTCATTTTGTACGATGCTTTCTTTCATCTCGTAAAGTTTAAGGGTTTCCAATATGAACGTATTTGTCTTTACTCTGCAACACTGTATTTCCTTATAACGTTGTATTCTTACATATTCTTTTGAGAGAAAACTCTCCTGTGTGTTCTCTTTTGAGGCTACACGCTGAGACATACACGCAACACCAAAGCTTTTCAAGTTACAACGTGTTGTTTAGGAAAAACAAGATAATTTCGCATGATGCAGGATTTCCTTAATACGTGGTTTTCTGACAAATTTGACCAAAGAAAATTCTCCTGTGGGTTCTCTTTTTGAGGCTACACGTTTAGACGTACACGCCACACCAAATCTTTTCGAGTTACAACGTGTTTTTTAGGAGATACAGCTAATTTTGTATGATGCGTTATTTCTTCTCGTAAAGTGTTTCCAATACGTACATATTTGTCTTTATTCTGCAACACTGTATTTCCTTACAACCTGGTACTCTTACATATTCTTTCGAGTGAAAACTCTCCTGTGCGGTCTCTTTTGAGGCTACACACTGAGACATACACGCAACACCAAAGCTTTTCGAGTTACAACGTGTTGTTTAGGAAAAACAAGATAATTTCGCAGGATGCGGGATTTCTTTAAAACGTGGTTTTCTGACAAATTTTGACGAAAGAAAATTCTCCAGTGGGTTCTCTTTTGAAGCTAAACTTTTACACGTACACGCCAAACCAAATATTTTCGAGTTTCCACTTGTTGTTTAGGAGATACAAGCTAATATTGTATGATGCTTAATTTCTTCTCGTAAAGTGTTTCCAATATGTACGTATTTGTCTTTACTCTGCAACACTGTATTTCCTTATAACGTTGAATTCTTACATGTTCTATCGAGAGAAAACTCTCCTGTGCATTCTCTTTTGAGGCTACACGCTTAGACAAACACGCAACACCAAAGCTTTTCGAGTTACCACGTGTTGTTTAGGAAAAACAAGATAATTTCGCAAGATGCGGTATTTCCTTAAAACGTGGTTTTCTGACAAAATTTTGACGAAAGAAAATTCTCCTTTTTGTTCTTCTTTGAGGCTACACATTTAGATATACACGTCAAACCAAATCTTTTCGAGTTACCACGTGTTGTTTAGGAGATATAAGCTAATTTTGTTCGATGCGTTATTTCTTCTCGTAAAGTGTTCCCAATATATACTTATTTGTATTTACTCTGCAAAATTGTATTTCCTAATAACGTGGTATTCTTACATATTCTTTCAAGAGAAAACTCTCCTGTGCCTTCTCTTTTGAGGCTCCAGGCTTACACATACACGCAACACTAAAGCTTTTCGAGTCACAACATGTTGTTTAGGAAAAAGAAGATGATTTCGCACGATGCGGGATTTCCTTAAGACGTGGTTTTCTGAAAAATTTTGAGGAAAGAAAATTCTCCTGTGGGTTCTCTTTTGAGGCTACACATTTAGTCGTACACGCCATACCAAATGTTTTCGAGTTACAACGTGCTTTTTAGGAGATACAAGCTAATTTTTTACGATGCGTTAATTCTACTCGTAAGGTGTTTCCAATACGTAAGTATTTGTCTTTACTCTGAAACACTGTATTTCCTTATAACGTGGTATTCTTACACATTCTTTCGAGAGAAAACTATCCTGTGCGTTCCCTTTTGAGGCTACACGCGGAGACATACACGCAACACCAAAGCTTTTCAAGTTACAACATGTTGTTTATGAATAAAAAGATAATTTCGCACGATGCGGGATTTCCTTAAAACGTTGTTTTCTGACAAATTTTGACAAAAGAAAATTCTCCTGTGGGTTATCTTTTGAGGCTACACGTTTAGACGTACACGTCACATCAAATCTTTTCGAGTTACCACGTGTTGTTTAGGAGATACAAGCTTATTTTGTACGATGCGTTATTTTTTCTTGTAAAGTGTTTCCAATATGTACTTATTTGCCTTTACTCTGCAAAATTGTATTTCTTTATAACGTGGTATTCTTACATTTTCTTTTGAGAGAAAACTCTCCTGTGCCTTCTCTTTTGAGGCTCCACGCTTAGACATACGCGTAACACCAAAGCTTTTCGAGTTACAACATGTTGTTTAGGAAAAAGAAGATGATTTTGCACGATGCGGGATTTCCTTAACACGTGGTTTTCTGAAAAATTTTAACGAAAGAAAATTCTCCCGTGGGTTCTCTTTTAAGGCTACACGTTTAGACGTACATGCCACACCAAATCTTTTCGAGTTACAACATGTTGTTTAGGAGATACAAGCTAATTTTGTACTATGCGTTAATTCTTTACGTAAAGTGTTTCGAATACATACGTGTTTGTCTTTACTCTGCAACACCGTATTTCCTTATAACGTGGTATTCTTACATATTCTTTCGAGAGAAAACTCTCCTGTGCATTCTCTTTTGAGGCTACATGCTTAGACATACACGCAACTCCAGAGCTTTTCGAGTTACAACTTGTTGTTTAGAAAAAACAAGATAATTTCGCACGATGCTAGTTTTCCTTAAAACGTGGTTTCTGACAAATTTTGATGAAAGAAAATTCACCTGTGGGTTCTCTTTTGAGGCTACACCTTTAGACGTACACACCACACCAAATCTTTTTGAGTTACACCGTGCTGTTTAGAAGATACAAGCAAATTTTTTTTATGATGCGTTATTTCTTCTCGTAAAGTTTAAGTTTTTCCAATACATACGTTTTTGTCTTTACTCTGCAACTCTGTATTTCCTTATAACGTGGTATTCTTACATATTTTTTCGAGAGAAAACTCTCCTGTGCGTTCTCTTTTGAGGCTACACGCTTAGACAAAAAGGCAACACCACAGCTTTTCGAGTTACAACGTGTTTTTTAGGAAAAACAAGATAATAACGCACGATGCAGTATTTCCTTAAAACGTGGTTTCTGACAAATATTGACAAAAGAAAATACTCCTGAGGGTTCTCTTTTGAGGCTACACATTTAGACGTACATGCCACACCAAATCTTTTCGAGTTACAACGTGTTGTTTAGGAGATACAAGCTAATTTTTTAAGATGCGTTATTTCTTCTCGTAAAGTTTAAGTGTTTCCAATACGTATGTATTTGCCTTTACTCTGCAACACTGTTTTCCTTATAACGTGGTATTCTTGCATATTCTTTCGAGAGAAAACTCTCCTGTGCGTTCTCTTTTGAGGCTAAACGCTTAGACATACACGCAACACCAAAGCTTTTCGTGTTACAACGTTTTTTTTAGGAAAAACAAGATAATTTCTCATGATGCAGGATTTCCTTAAAACGTGGTTTTCTGACAAATTTTGACGAAAGAAATTTGTCCTGTGGTTCTCTTTGAGGCTACACGTTTAGATGTACACGCCACACCAAATCCTTTCGAGTTACAACGTGTTGTTTAGGAGATACAAGCTAATTTTTTACTATGCTTTATTTCATCTCGTAAAGTTTAAGGGTTTCCAATATGAAAGTATTTGTCATTATTCTGCAACAGTGTACTTCCATATAACGTGGTATTCTTACATATTCTTTCGAGAGAAAACTCTCCTGTGTGTTCTCTTTTGAGGCTACACGCTTAGACATACACGCAACACCAAAGCTTTTCGAGTTACAACGCGTTGTTTAGGAAAAACAAGATAATTTCGCACGATGCGGGATTTCCTTAATATGTGGTTTTCTGACAAATTTTGACCAAAGAAAATTCTCCTGTGGGTTCTCTTTTGAGGCTACACGTTTAGACCTACAGGTCACACCAAATCTTTTCGAGTTACAACGTGTTGTTTAGGAGATACAAGCTAATTTTTTACGATGCGTTATTTCTTCTCATAAAGTGTTTCCAATAAGTACGTATTTGTCTTTACTCTGCAACACTGTATTTCCTTATAACGTGGTATTCTTACATATTCTTTTTAGAGAAAACTCTCCTGTGCGCTCTCTTTTGAGTCTACACGCTTAGACATACACGCAACACCAAAGCTTTTCGAGTTACAACGCATTGTTTAGGAAAAACAAGATAATTTTGCACGATAAGGGATTTCCTTATAACGTGGTTTTCTTACATATTTTGACGATAAAAAATTCTCCTGTCGGTTCTCTTTTGAGGCTACACGTTTAGACGTACACGTCACACCAAATATTTTCGAGTTACAACGTGTTGTTTAGGAGATACAAGCTAATTTTGTACGATTTTTTATTTCTTCTCTTAAAGTTTTACAATATGTACGTATTTGTCTTTAATCTGCAACACTGTATTTCCTTATAACGTGGTATTCTTACATATTCTTTCGAGAGAAAACTCTCCTTGCATTCCCTTTAGAGGCTACACACTTAGACATACACGCAACCCCAAAGCTTTTCGAGTTACAACGTGTTGTTTAGGAAAAGCAAGATAATTTCGCACGATGCGGGAATTCCTTAAAACGTGGTTTTCTGACAAATTTTGACGAAAGAAAACTCTCCTGTGGGTTCTCTTTTGAGGATACACGTTTAGACGAACACGCCACACCAAATCTTTTCGAGTTACAACATGTTGTTTAGGACATACAAGCTAATTTTGCAAGATGCGTTATTTCTCTCATAAAGTGTTTCCAGTATGTACGTATCTGTCTTTACTCTGCCACACTGTATTTCCTTATAACGTGGTATTCTTACATATTCTTTCGAGAGAAAACTCTCCTATGCATTCTCTTTTGGGGCTACATGCTTAGACATACACCCAACACCAAAGCTTTTCGAGATAAAACGTGTTGTTTAGGAAGAACAAGATAATTTCTCACGATGCGCGATTTCCTTAAAACGTGGTTTTCTGAAAAATTTTGACGAAAGAAAATTGTCCTGTGGGTTCTCTTTTGAGGCTACAGGTTTAGACGTACATGCCACACCAAATCTTTTCGAGTTACAACGTGTTGTTTAGGAGATACAAGCTAATTTTGTACTATGCTTTATTTCATCTCATAAAGTTTAAGGGTTTCCAATACATACGTGTTTGTCTTTACTCTGCAACACTGTATTTCCTTATAACGTGGTATTCTTTCATATTCTTTCGAGAGAAAACTCTCCTGTGCGTTCTCTTTTGAGGCTACACGCTTAGACATACACGCAACAGCAAAGCTTTTCGAGTTACAACATGTTGTTTAGGAAGAACAAGATAATTTCCCACGATGCGGGATTTCCTTAAAACGTGGTGTTCTGACAAATTTTGATGAAAGAAAATTCTCCTGTGGGTTCTCTTTTGAGGCTACACCTTTTGTACCTTTAGACGTACACACCACACCAAATCTTTTTGAGTTACACCATGCTGTTTAGGAGATCCAAGCTAATTTTTTTTACGATGCATTATTTCTTCCCGTAAAGTTTAAGTGTTTCCTATACATACGTTTTTGTCTTTACACTGCAACTCTGTTTTTCCTTATAACCTGGTATTCTTACATACTCTTTCGAGAGAAAACTCTCCTGTGTGTTCTCTTTTGAGGCTACACGCTTAGACATACAGGCAACACCACAGCTTTTCGAGTTACAATGTGTTGTTTAGGAAAAACAAGATAATTTAGCACGATGCGGGATTTCCTTAAAACGTGGTTTTGTGACAAATTTTGATGAAAGAAAATACTCCTGTGGGTTCTCTTTTGAGGCTACACGTTTAGCCGTACACGCCACACCAAATCTTTTCGAGTTACAACCTGTTGTTTAGGAGATACAAGCTAATTTTTTTAAGATGCGTTATTTCTTCTCATAAAGTGTTTCCAATAAGTACGTATTTGTCTTTACTCTGCAACACTGTGTTTCCTTATAACGTGGTATTCTTACATATTCTTTCGAGAGAAAACTCTCCTGTGCCTTCTCTTTTGAGGCTACATGCTTAGACATACACGCAACACCAAAGCTTTTCGAGTTACAACGTGTTTTTTAGGAAGAACAAGGTAATTTCTCACGATGCGGGATTTCCTTAAAACGTGGTTTTCTGACAAATTTTGACGAAAGAAATTTGTCCTGTGGTTCTCTTTGAGGCTACACGTTTAGATGTACACGCCACACCAAATCTTTTCGAGTTACAACGTGTTGTTTAGGAGATACAAGCTAATTTTGTACGATGCTTTATTTCATCTCGTAAAGTTTAAGGGTTTCCAATACGAAAGTAGTTGTCATTATTCTGCAACAGTGTACTTCCTTATAATGTGGTATTCTTACATATTCTTTCGGGAGAAAACTCTCCTGTGTGTTCTCTTTTGAGGCTACACGCTTAGACATACACGCAACACTAAAGCTTTTCGAGTTACAACGCGTTGTTTAGGAAAAACAAGATAATTTCGCACGATGCGGGATTTCCTTAATACGTGGTTTTCTGACAAATTTTGACCAAAGAAAATTCTCCTGTGTGTTCTCTTTTGAGGCTACACGTTTAGACGTACAGGTCACACCAAATCTTTTCGAGTTACAACGTGTTGTTTAGGAGATACAAGCTAATTTTTTACGATGCGTTTTTTCTTCTCATAAAGTGTTTCCAATAAGTACGTATTTGTCATTACTCTGCAACACTGTATTTCCTTATAAGGTGGTATTCTTACATATTCTTTTTAGAGAAAACTCTCCTGTGTGCTCTCTTTTGAGTCTACACGCTTGGACATACACGCAACTCCAAAGCTTTTCGAGTTACAACGCATTGTTTAGGAAAAACAAGATAATTTTGCACGATAAGGGATTTCCTTAAAACGTGGTTTTCTTACATATTTTGACGATAAAAAAGTCTCCTGTCGGTTCTCTTTTTAGGCTACACATTTAGACGTACACATCACACCAAATATTTTCGAGTTACAACGTGTTGTTTAGGAGATACAAGCTAATTTTGTATGATTTTTTATTTCTTCTCTTAAAGTTTTACAATATGTACGTATTTGTCTTTACTCTTCAACACTGTATTTCCTTATAACGTGGTATTCTTACATATTCTTTCGAGAGAAAACTCTCCTTGCATTCCTTTTAGAGGCTACACACTTAGACATACACGCAACACCAAAGCTTTTCGAGTTACAACGTGTTGTTTAGGAAAAACAAGATAATTTCGCACGATGCGGGATTTCCTTAAAACGTGGTTTTCTGACAAATTTTGATGAAAGAAAACTCTCCTGTGGGTTCTCTTTTGAGGATACACGTTTAGAAGTACACGCAACACCAAATCTTTTCGAGTTACAACATGTTGTTTAGGACATACAAGCAAATTTTGCAAGATGCGTTATTTCTCTCATAAAGTGTTTCCAGTATGTACGTATTTGTCTTTACTCTGCCACACTGTATTTCCTTATAACGTGGTATTCTTATATATTCTTTCGAGAGAAAACTCTCCTATGCGTTCTCTTTTGGGGCTACATGCTTAGACATACACCCAACACCAAAGCTTTTCGAGTTAAAACGTGTTGTTTAGGAAGAACAAGATAATTTCTCACGATGCGCGATTTCCTTAAAACGTGGTTTTCTGAAAAATTTTGACGAAAGAAAATTGTCCTGTGGGTTCTCTTTTGAGGCTACACGTTTAGACGTACATGGCACACCAAATCTTTTCGAGTTACAACGTGTTGTTTAGGAGATACAAGCTAATTTTGTACGATGCTTTAATTCATCTCGTAAAGTTTAAGGGTTTCCAATACATATGTGTTTGTCTTTACTCTGTAACACTGTATTTCCTTATAACGTGGTATTCTTTCATATTCTTTCGAGAGAAAACTCTCCTGTGCATTCTCTTTTGAGGCTATACGCTTAGACATACACGCAACAGCAAAGCCTTTCGAGTTACAACATGTTGTTTAGGAAGAACAAGATAATTTCCCACGATGCGGGATTTCCTTAAAACGTGGTGTTCTGACAAATTTTGATGAAAGAAAATACTCCTGTGGGTTCTCTTTTGAGGCTACACCTTTAGACGTACACACCACACCAAATCTTTTTGAGTTACACCGTGCTGTTTAGGAGATACAAGCTAATTTTTTTTTACGATGCGTTATTTCTTCTCATAAAGTTTAAGTGTTTCCAATACATACGTTTTTGTCTTTACACTGCAACTCTGTATTTCCTTATAACGTGGTATTCTTACATATTCTTTCGAGAGAAAACTCTCCTGTGCATTCTCTTTTGAGGCTACACGCTTAGACATACAGGCAACACCACAGCTTTTCGAGTTACAATGTGTTGTTTAGGAAAAACAAGATAATTTAGCACGATGCGGGATTTCCTTAAAACGTGGTTTTTTGACAAATTTTGACGAAAGAAAATACTCCCGAGGTTTCTCTTTTGAGGCTACACGTTTAGACGTACACGCCACACCAAATCTTTTCGAGTTACAACGTGTTGTTTAGGAGATACAAGCTAATTTTTTAAGATGCGTTATTTCTTCTCGTAAAGTTTAAGTGTTTCCAATACGTACATATTTGCCTTTACTCTGCAACACTGTTTTCCTAATAACGTGGTATTCTTACATATTCTTTCGAGAGAAAACTCTCCTGTGCGTTCTCTTTTGAGGCTACACGCTTAGACATACATGCAACACCAAAACTTTTCGAGTTACAACGTGTTGTTTAGGAAGAACAAGATAATTTCTCACGATGCGGGATTTCCTTAAAACGAGGTTTGCTGACAAATTTTGACGAAAGAAAATTGTCCTGTGGGTTCTCTTTTGGGGCTACACGTTTAGACGTACAAGCCACACCAAATCTTTTCCAGTAAAAACGTGTTGTTTAGGAGATACAAGCTAATTTTGTACGATGCTTTAATACATCTCGTAAAGTTTAAGTGTTTCCAATATGTACGCTTTTGTCTTTACTCATCAACACTGTACTTCCTTATAAAGTGGTATTCTTAACTATTCTTTCGAGAGAAAACTCTCCTGTGCGTTCTCTCTTGAGGCTACATGCTTAGACATCCACGCAACACCAAAGCTTTTCGAGTTACAATGTGTTGTTTAGGAAAAACAAGATAATTTCGCACGATGCGGGGTTTCCTTAGTACGTGGTTTTCTGACAAATTTTGACCAAAGAAAATTCTCCTGTGCGTTCTCTTTTGAGGCTACACGTTTAGCCGTACACGCCACACCAAATCTTTTCGAGTTACAACCTGTTGTTTAGGAGATACAAGCTAATTTTTTTACGATGCGTTATTTCTTCTCGTAAAGTGTTTCCAATAAGTACATATTTGTCTTTACTCTGCAACACTGTGTTTCCTTAAAACGTGGTATTCTTACATATTCTTTTGAGAGAAAACTCTCCTGTGCGTTCTCTTTTGAGGCTACATGCTTAGACATACACGCAACACCAAAGCTTTTCGAGTTACAATGTGTTGTTTAGGAAGAACAAGATAATTTCTCACGATGCGGGATTTCCTTAAGACGTGGTTTTCTGACAAATTTTGACGAAAGAAATTTGTCCTGTGGTTCTCTTTGAGGCTACACGTTTAGATGTACACGCCACACCAAATCTTTTCGAGTTACAACGTGTTGTTTAGGAGATACAAGCTAATTTTGTACGATGCTTTATTTCATCTCGTAAAGTTTAAGGGTTTCCAATACGAAAGTAGTTGTCATTATTCTGCAACAGTGTACTTCCTTATAACGTGGTATTCTTACATATTCTTTCGAGAGAAAACTCTCCTGTGTGTTCTCTTTTGAGGCTACACGCTTAGACATACACCCAACACCAAAGCTTTTCGAATTACAACGCGTTGTTTAGGAAAAACAAGATAATTTCACACGATGCAGGATTTCCTTAATACGTGGTTTTCTGACAAATTTTGACCAAAGAAAATTCTCCTGTGGGTTCTCTTTTGAGGCTACACGTTTAGACGTACACGCCACACCAAATCTTTTGGAGTTTCAACGTGTTGTTTAGGAGATACAAGCTAATTTTTTACGATATGTTATTTCTTCTCATAAAGTATTTCCAATAAGTACGTATTTGTCTTTAATCTGCAACACTGTATTTTCTTATAACGTGGTATTCTTACACATTCTTTCGAGAGAAAACTCTCCTCTGTGCTCTCTTTTGAGTCTACACGCTTAAACATACATGCAACACCTAAGCTTTTCGAGTTACAAGGTTTTGTTTAGGAAAAACAAGATAATTTCGCACGATGCGGGATTTCATAAACGTGGTTTTCTGAATATTTGACGAAAGAAAATTCTCCTATGGGTTCTCTCTTGAGGCTACACGTTTAGACGTACACGCCACACAAAGTCTTTTCGAGTTACAACGTGTTGTTTAGGAGATACGAGCTAATTTTGTACGATGCTTTATTTCATCTCGTAAAGTTTAAGGGTTTCCAATACGTACCTATTTGTCTTTACTCTGAAACACTGTATTTCCTTATAACGTGGTATTCTTACATATTCTTTTGAGAGAAAACTCTCCTGTGTGTTCTCTTTTGAGGCTACATGCTGAGACATACACGCAACACCAAAGCTTTTCGAGTTAAAACGTGTTGTTTAGGAAAAACAAGATAATTTCGCACGATGCAGGATTTCCTTAATACGTGGTTTTCTGACAAATTTTGTCCAAAGAAAATTCTCCTGTGGGTTCTCTTTTGAGGCTACACGTTTAGACGTACATGCCACACCAAATCATTTAGAGTTACAACGTGTTGTTTACGAGATACAAGCTAATTTTGTACGATGCGTTATTTCTTCTCGTAAAGTGTTTCCAATATGTACGTATTTGTCTTTACTCTGCAACACTGTATTTACTTATAACGTGGTATTCTTATATATTCTTTCGAGAAAGAACTATCCTTTGCCTTCTCTTTTGAGGCTACATGCTTAGACATACACGCAACACCAAAGCTTTTCGAGTTACAACGTGTTGTTTAAGAAAAACAAGATAATTTTGCACGATGAGGGATTTCCTTAAAACGTAGTTTTCTCACAAATTTTGACGACAGAAAATTCTCCTGTGGGTTCGCTTTTGAGGCTACACGTTTAGAGGTACATGCCCCACCAAATCCTTTCGAGTTACAACCTGTTGTTTAGGAGATACAAGCTAATTTTGTATGGTGCGTTATTGCTTCTCGTAAAGTGTTTCCAATAAGTACGTATTTGTCTTTACTCTGCAACACTGTATTTCCTTATAACCTGGTATTCTTACATATTCTTTCTAATGAAAACTCTCCTGTGTGTTCTCTTTTGAGGCTACACACTGAGACAAACACGCAACACCAAACCTTTTCGAGTTAAAACTTTTTGTTTAGGAAAAACAAGATAATTTCCCACAATGCAGGATTTCCTTAATACGTGGTTTTCTGACAAATTTGACCAAAGAAAATTCTCCTGTGTGTTCTCTTTTGAGGCTACACGTTTAGACGTACACACCACATCAAATCTTTTCGAGTTACAACGTGTTGTTTAGGAGATACAAGCTAATTTTGTATGATGCATTATTTCTTCTCGTAAAGTGTTTCCAATATGTACGTATTTGTCTTTACTCTGCAACACTGTATTTCCTTATAACGTGGTATTCTTACATATTCTTTCGAGAAAAAACTCTCCTTTGCATTCTCTTTTGAGGCTACACGCTTAGACATACACGAAACACCAAAACTTTTCGAGTTACAACTTGTTGTTTAGGAAAAACAAGATAATTTTGCACGCTGAGGGATTTCCTTAAAACGTGGTTTTCGTACATATTTTGACAATAAAAAATTCTCCTGTCGGTTCTCTTTTGAGGCTACACGTTTAGACGTACACGTCACACCAAATATTTTCGAGTTACAACGTGTTGTTTATGAGATACAAGCTAATTTTGTACGAATTTTTATTTCTTCTCTTAAAGTGTTTACAATATGTACGTATTTGTCTTTACGCTGCAACATTGTATTTCCTTATAACGTGGTATTCTTACATATTCTTTCGAGAGAAAACTCTCCTTGCATTCCCTTTAGAGGCTACACACTTAGACATACACGCAACCCCAAAGCTTTTCGAGTTACAACGTGTTGTTTAGGAAAAACAAGATAATTTCGCACGATGCGGGATTTCCTTAAAACGTGGTTTTCTGACAAATTTTGACGAAAGAAAACTCTCCTGTGGGTTCTCTTTTGAGGATACACGTTTAGACGTACACGCCACACCAAATCTTTTCAAGTTACAACATGTTGTTTAGGACATACAAGCTAATTTTGCAAGATGCGTTATTTCTCTCATAAAGTGTTTCCAGTATGTACGTATTTGTCTTTACTCTGCCACACTGTATTTCCTTATAACGTGGTATTCTTACATATTCTTTCGAGAGAAAACTCTCCTATGCGTTCTCTTTTGGGGCTACACGCTTAGACATACACCCAACACCAAAGCTTTTCGAGTTAAAACGTGTTGTTTAGGAAGAACAAGATAATTTCTCACGATGCGCGATTTCCTTAAAACGTGGTTTTCTGAAAAATTTTGACGAAAGAAAATTGTCCTGTGGGTTCTCTTTTGAGGCTACACGTTTAGACATACATGCCACACCAAATCTTTTCGAGTTACAACGTGTTGTTTAGGAGATACAATCTAATTTTGTACGATGCTTTATTTCATCTCGTAAAGTTTAAGGGTTTCCAATACATACGTGTTTGTCTTTACTCTGCAACACTGTATTTCCTTATAACGTGGTATTCTTTCATATTCTTTTGAGAGAAAACTCTCCTGTGCGTTCTCTTTTGAGGCTACAAGCTTAGACATACACGCAACAGCAAAGCTTTTCTAGTTACAACATGTTGTTTAGGAAGAACAAGATAATTTCCCACGATGCAGGATTTCCTTAAAACGTGGTGTTCTGACAAATTTTGACGAAAGAAAATTCTCCTGTGGGTTCTCTTTTGAGGCTACACCTTTAGACGTACACACCACACCAAATCTTTTTGAGTTACACCGTGCTGTTTAGGAGATACAAGCTAATTTTTTTTACGATGCGTTATTTCTTCTCGTAAAGTTTAAGTGTTTCCAATACATACGTTTTTGTCTTTACTCTGCAACTCTCTATTTCCTAATAACGTGGTATTCTTACATATTCTTTCGAGAGAAAACTCCCCTGTGCGTTCTCTTTTGAGGCTACACACTTAGACATACACGCAACAACAAAGCTTTTCGAGTTACAACGTGTTTTTAAGGAAAAACAAGATAATTTTCACGATGCGGGATTTACTTAAAACGTGGTTTTCTGAAAAATTTTGAAGAAAGAAAGTTATTCTGTGGGTTCTCTTTTGAGGCTACACGTGTAGACGTACACGCCACACCAAATCTTTTTGAGTTACAACGTGTTGTTTAGGAGATACAAGCTAATTTTTTAAGATGCGTTATTTCTTCTCGTAAAGTTTAAGTGTTTCCAATTCGTACGTATTTGCCTTTACTCTGCAACACTGTTTTCCTTATAACGTGGTATTCTTGCATATTCTTTCGAGAGAAAACTCTCCTGTGCATTCTCTTTTGAGGCTACACGCTTAGACATACAAGCAACACCAAAGCTTTTCGAGTTACAACTTGTTGTTTTGGAAGAACAAGATAATTTCACACGATGCGGGGTTTCCTTAATACGTGGTTTTCTGACAAATTTTGACCAAAGAAAATTCTCCATGTGGTTTCTCTTTTGAGGCTACACGTTTAGCCGTACACGCCACATCAAATCTTTTCGAGTTACAACCTGTTGTTTAGGAGATACAAGCTAATTTTGAACGATGCGTTATTTCTTCTCTTAAAGTGTTTCCAATAAGTATGTATTTGTCTTTACTCTGCAACACTGTATTTCCTTATAACGTGGTATTCTTCCATATTCTTTCGAGAGAAAACTCTCCTGTGCGTTCTCTTTTGAGGCTACACGCTTAGACATACACGCAACACCAAAGCTTTTCGAGTTACAACGCGTTGTTTAGGAAAAACAAGATAATTTCGCACGATGCGGGATTTCCTTAATACGTGGTTTTCTGACAAATTTGACCAAAGAAAATTCTCCTGTGGGTTCTCTTTTGAGGCTACACATTTAGACGTACACGCCACACCAAAGCATTTAGAGTTACAACGTTTGTTTAGGAGATATAAGCTAATTTTGTACGATGTGTTTTTTCTTCTCGTAAAGTGTTTCCAATATGTACGTATTTGTCTTTACTCTACAACACTGTATTTCCTTATAACGTGGTATTCTTATATATTCTTTCGAGAAAGAACTCTCCTTTGCGTTCTCTTTTGAGGCTACATGCTTAGACATACACGCAACACCAACGATTTTCGAGTTACAACGTGTTGTTTAAGAAAAACAAGATAATTTTTCACGATGAGGGATTTCCTTAAAACGTGGTTTTCTCACAAATTTTGACGATAGAAAATTCTCCTGTGGGTTCTCTTTTGAGGCTACACGTTTAGACGTACATGCCACACCAAATCCTTTCGAGTTACAACCTGTTGTTTAGGAGATACAAGCTAATTTTGTATGATGCGTTATTTCTTCTTGTAAAGTGTTTCCAATAAGTATGTATTTGTCTTTACTCTGCAACACTGTATTTCCTTATAACCTGGTATTCTTACATATTTTTTCTAGTGAAAACTCTACTGTGTGTTCTCTTTTGAGGCTACACACTGAGACAAACACGCAACACCAAATCTTTTCGAGTTACAACGTGTTGTTTAGGAAAAACAAGATAATTTCCCACGATGCAGGATTTCCTTCATATGTGGTTTTCTGACAAATTTGACCAAAGAAAATTCTCCTGTGGGTTCTCTTTTGAGGCTACACTTTTATACGTACATACCACATCAAATCTTTTCGAGTTACAACGTGTTGTTTAGGAGATACAAGCTAATTTTGTATGATGCGTTATTTCTTCTCTAAAGTGTTTCCAATATGTACGTATTTGTCTTTACTCTGCAACACTGTATTTCCTTATAACGTGGTATTCTTACATATTCTTTCGAGAAAAAACTCTCCTTTGCATTCTCTTTTGAGGCTACACGCTTAGACATACACACAACACCAAAGATTTCGAGTTACAACTTGTTGTTTAGGAAAAACAAGATAATATTTCACGATGAGGGACTGCCTTAAAACGTGGTTTTCTCACATATTTTGACGATAAAAAATTCTCCTGTCGGTTCTCTTTTGAGGCTACACGTTTAGACGTACACGTCACACCAAATATTTTCGAGTTACAACCTGTTGTTTAGGAGATACAAGCTAATTTTGTACGATTTTTTATTTCTTCTCTTAAAGTGTTTCCAATATGTACGTATTTGTCTTTACTCTGCAACACTGTATTTCCTTATAACGTGGTATTCTTACATATTCTTTCGAGAGAAAACTCTCCTTGCATATCCTTTTGAGGCTACACACTTAGACATACACGCAACACCAAAGCTTTTCGAGTTACAACTTGTTGTTTAGGAAAAACAAGATAATTTTGCAGGATGCGGGATTTCGTTAAAACGTGGTTTTCTGACAAATTTTGAAGAAAGAAAATTCTCCAGTGCGCTCTCTTTTGAGGCTACACGTTTAGACATACACACCAAACGAAATGTTTGTGAGTTTCCACTTTTTGTTTAGGAGATACAAGCTAATATTTCATGATGCGTAATTTCTTCTCGTAAAGTGTTTCCAATATGTACGTATTTGTCTTTACTCTGCAACACTGTATTTCCATATAACGTTGTATTCTTACATGTTCTTTTGAGAGAAAATTCTCCTGTGCATTCTCTTTTGAGGCTACACGCTTAGACATACACGCAACACCAAAGCTTTTCGAGTTACAACGTGTTGTTTAGGAAAAACAAGATAATTTCGCATTATGCGGGATTTCCTTAAAACGTGGTTTTCTGACAAATTTTGACGAAAGAAAATTCTCCTTTGTGTTCTCTTTTGAGGCTACACGTTTAGACATACACGCCAAACCAAAACTTTTCATGTTACAACATGTTGTTTAGGAGATACAAGCTAATTTTGTACGATGCGTTATTTCTTTTCCTAAAGTGTTTCCAATATGTACTTATTTGCCTTTACTCTGCAAAATTGTATTTCTTTATAACGTGGTATTCTTACATATTCTTTCGAGAGAAAACTCACCTGTGCCTTCGCTTTTGAGGCTCCACGCTTAAACATACACGCAACACCAAAGCTTTTTGAGTTACAACATGTTGTTTAGGAAAAACAAGATGATTTTGCATGATGCGGGATTTCCTTAAAACGTGGTTTAATGAAAAAATTTAACGAAAGAAAATTGTCCGGTGGGTTCACTTTTGAGGCTACACGTTTAGACGTACACGCCACACCAAATCTTTTCCAGTTACAACGTGTTGTTTAGGAGATACAAGTTAATTTTTTACGATGCGTTATTTCTTCTCATAAAGTATTTCCAATATGTACGTATTTGTCTTTACTCTGCAACACTGTTTTTCCTTATAACGTGGTATTCTTACATATTCTTTCTAGAAAAAACTCTCCTTTACATTCTCTTTTGAGGCTACACGCTTAGACATACACGCAACACCAAAGCTTTTCGAGTTACAACTTGTTGTTTAGGAAAAACAAGATAATTTTGCACGATGAGGGATTTCCTTAAAACGTGGTTTTCTCACATATTTTGACGAAAGAAAATTCTTCTGTGAGTTCTCTTTTGAGGCTACACGTTTAGCTGTACACGCCACACCAAATCCTTTCGAGTTACAACCTGTTGTTTAGGAGATACAAGCTAATAATGTGTGTTGCGTTATTTCTTCTCGTAAAGTGTTTCCAATACATACGTATTTGTCTTTACTCTGCAACTCTGTATTTCCTTATAATGTGATATTCTTACATATTCTTTCGAGGGAAAACTCTCCTGTGTGTTCTCTTTTGAGGCTACATGCTTAGATATACATGCAACACCAAAGCTTTTCGAGTTACAACGTGTTGTTTAGGGAAAACAAGATATTTTCGCACGATGCGAGATTTCCTTAAAACGTGGTTTCTGACAAATTTTGTTGAAAGAAAATTCTCCTGTGGGTTCTCTTTTAAGGCTACACGTTTAGATGTATACATCACACCAAATCTTTTCGAGTTACAACGTGATGTTTAGGAGATACAATCTAATTTTGTACGATGCGTTATTTCTTCTCTTAAAGTGTTTGCAATATGTATGTATTTGTCTTTACTCTGCAACACTGTATTTCCTACAACGTGGTATTCTTACATATTCTTTCGAGAGAAAACTCTCCTTGCATATCCTTTTGAGGCTACACACTTAGACATGCACGCAACACCAAAGCTTTTCGAGTTACAACTTGTTGTTTAGGAAAAACAAGATAATTTTGCAGGATGCGGGATTTCGTTAAAACGTGGTTTTCTGACAAATTTTGAAGAAAGAAAATTCTCCAGTGCGCTCTCTTTTGAGGCTACACGTTTAGACATACACACCAAACGAAATGTTTGTGAGTTTCCACTTTTTGTTTAGGAGATACAAGCTAATATTTCATGATGCGTAATTTCTTCTCGTAAAGTGTTTCCAATATGTATGTATTTGTCTTTACTCTGCAACACTGTATTTCCATATAACGTTGTATTCTTACATGTTCTTTTGAGAGAAAATTCTCCTGTGCATTCTCTTTTGAGGCTACACGCTTAGACATACACGCAACACCAAAGCTTTTCGAGTTACAACGTGTTGTTTAGGAAAAACAAGATAATTTCGCATTATGCGGGATTTCCTTAAAACGTGGTTTTCTGACAAATTTTGACGAAAGAAAATTTTCCTTTGTGTTCTCTTTTGAGGCTACACGTTTAGACATACACGCCAAACCAAAACTTTTCATGTTACAACGTGTTGTTTAGGAGATACAAGCTAATTTTGTACGATGCGTTATTTCTTTTCCTAAAGTGTTTCCAATATGTACTTATTTGCCTTTACTCTGCAAAATTGTATTTCTTTATAACGTGGTATTCTTACATATTCTTTCGAGAGAAAACTCACCTGTGCCTTCGCTTTTGAGGCTCCACGCTTAAACATACACGCAACACCAAAGCTTTTTGAGTTACAACATGTTGTTTAGGAAAAACAAGATGATTTTGCATGATGCGGGATTTCCTTAAAACGTGGTTTAATGAAAAAATTTAACGAAAGAAAATTGTCCGGTGGGTTCACTTTTGAGGCTACACGTTTAGACGTACACGCCACACCAAATCTTTTCCAGTTACAACGTGTTGTTTAGGAGATACAAGTTAATTTTTTACGATGCGTTATTTCTTCTCATAAAGTATTTCCAATATGTACGTATTTGTCTTTACTCTGCAACACTGTTTTTCCTTATAACGTGGTATTCTTACATATTCTTTCTAGAAAAAACTCTCCTTTACATTCTCTTTTGAGGCTACACGCTTAGACATACACGCAACACCAAAGCTTTTCGAGTTACAACTTGTTGTTTAGGAAAAACAAGATAATTTTGCACGATGAGGGATTTCCTTAAAACGTGGTTTTCTCACATATTTTGACGAAAGAAAATTCTTCTGTGGGTTCTCTTTTGAGGCTACACGTTTAGCTGTACACGCCACACCAAATCCTTTCGAGTTACAACCTGTTGTTTAGGAGATACAAGCTAATAATGTGTGTTGCGTTATTTCTTCTCGTAAAGTGTTTCCAATACATACGTATTTGTCTTTACTCTGCAACTCTGTATTTCCTTATAATGTGATATTCTTACATATTCTTTCGAGGGAAAACTCTCCTGTGTGTTCTCTTTTGAGGCTACATGCTTAGATATACATGCAACACCAAAGCTTTTCGAGTTACAACGTGTTGTTTAGGGAAAACAAGATAATTTCGCACGATGCGAGATTTCCTTAAAACGTGGTTTCTGACAAATTTTGTTGAAAGAAAATTCTCCTGTGGGTTCTCTTTTAAGGCTACACGTTTAGACGTATACATCACACCAAATCTTTTCGAGTTACAACTTGATGTTTAGGAGATACAATCTAATTTTGTACGATGCGTTATTTCTTCTCTTAAAGTGTTTCCAATATGTACGTATTTGTCTTTACTCTGCAACACTGTATTTCCTACAACGTGGTATTCTTACATATTCTTTCGAGAGAAAACTCTCCTGTGCATTCGCTTTTGTGGCTACACATGTAGACATACACGCAACACCAAAGCTTTTCGAGTTACAACTTGTTGTTTAGGAAAAACAAGATAATTTCGCAGGATGCGGGATTTCGTTAAAACGTGATTTTCTGACAAATTTTGAAGAAAGAAAATTCTCCTATTGGTTCTCTTTTGAGGCTACACATTTAGACGTACACGCCACATGAAGTCATTTCGAGTTACCACGTGTTGTTTAGGAGATACAAGCTAATTTTTTACGATGCATTATTTCTTCCTGTAAAGTGTTTCCAACAAGTATGTATTTGTCTTTACTCTGCAACCCTGTATTTCCTTATAACGTTGTATTCTTACATGTTCTTTCTAGAGAAAACTCTCCTGTGCATACTCTTTAGAGGCTACACGCTTAGACATACACGCAACAACAAAGCTTTTCGAGTTACAACGTGTTTTTAAGGAAAAACAAGATAATTTTCACGATGCGGGATTTACATAAAACGTGGTTTTCTGAAAAATTTTGAAGAAAGAAAGTTATCCTGTGGGTTCTCTTTTGAGGCTACACGTGTAGACGTATGAGCCACACCAAATCTTTTCGAGTTACAACGTGTTGTTTAGGAGATACAAGCTAATTTTGTACGATGCATTATTTCTTCTCTTAAAGTGTTTCCAATGGTACGTAATTGTCTTTTCTGTGCAACACTGTATTTCCTTATAACGTGGTATTCTTACATATTCGTTCAAGAGAAAACTCTCCTGTGCGTTCTCTTTTGAGGCTACACGCTTAGACATACACGCAACACCAAAGCTTTTCGAGTTACAATGTGTTGTTTAGGAAAAACTAGAAAATTTCACACGAAGCGAGATTTCCATACAACGTGTTTTCTGACAAATTTTGATGAAAGAGAATTCTCCTATGGGTTCTCTTTTGAGGCTACACATTTAGACGTACACGCCACACCAAGTCCTTTCGAGTTACCACGTGTTGTTTAGGAGATACAAGCTAATTTTTTACAATGCGTTATTTCTTCTCGTAAAGTGTTTCCAACAAGTATGTTTTTGTCTTTACACTGCAACACTGTATTCCTTATAACGTTGTATTCTTACATGTTCTTTCGAGAGAAAACACTCCTGTGTGTACTCTTTAGAGGCTACACGCTTAGACATACTCGCAACACCAAAGCTTTTCGAGTTACAACGTGTTGTTTAGGAAAAACAAGATAATTTCTCACGATGCGGGATTTCCTTAAAACGTGGTTTTCTGACAAATTTTGACGAAAGAAAATTCTCCTGTGGGTTCTCTTTTGAGGCTACACGTGTAGACATACGGGCCACACCAAATCTTTTCGAGTTACAACGTGTTGTTTAGGAGATACAAGCTAATTTTGAACAATGCGTTATTTCTTCTCATAAAGTGTTTCCAATATGTACATATTTGTCTTTATTCTGCAACACTGTATTTCCTTATAACGTGGTATTCTTACATATTCGTTCGATAGAAAACTCTCCTGGGCATTCCCTTTAGAGGCTACACACTTAAACATACATGAAACACCAAAGCTTTTCGAGTTACAACTTGTTGTTTAGGAAAAACAAGATAATTTCCCAGGATGCGGGATTTCCTTATAACGTGGTTTTCTGACAAATTTTGAAGAAAGAAAATTCTCCTGTGGGGTCTCTTTTGAGGCTACACTTTTAGACGTACACGCCAAACCAAATCTTTTCGAGTTACCACTTGTTGTTTAGGAGATACAAGCTTATATTTTATGATGCGTCATTTCTTCTCGTAAAGTGTTTCCAATATTTATGTTTTTGTCTTTACTCTGCAACACTGTATTTCCTTATAACGTTGTAGTCTTACATGTTCCTTTGAGAGAAAACTCTCCTGTGCATTCTCTTTTGAGGCTACACGCTTAGATATACACGCAACACCAAAGCTTTTCGAGTTACAACGTGTTGTTTAGGAGATACAAGTTAATTTTTTACGATGCGTTATTTCTTCTCATAAAGTATTTCCAATATGTATGTATTTGTCTTTACTCTGCAACACTGTTTTTCCTTATAACGTGGTATTCTTACATATTCTTTCTAGAAAAAACTCTCCTTTATATTCTCTTTTGAGGCTACACGCTTAGACATTCACCCAACACCAAAGATTTTCGAGTTACAACTTGTTGTTTAGGAAAAACAAGATAATTTTGCACGATGAGGGATTTCCTTAAAACGTGGTTTTCTCACATATTTTGATGAAAGAAAATTCTTCTGTGGGTTCTCTTTTGAGGCTACACGTTTAGCTGTACACGCCACACCAAATCCTTTCGAGTTACAACCTGTTGTTTAGGAGATACAAGCTAATAATGTGTGTTGCGTTATTTCTTCTCGTAAAGTGTTTCCAATACATACGTATTTGTCTTTACTCTGCAACTCTGTATTTCCTTATAATGTGATATTCTTACATATTCTTTCGAGGGAAAACTCTCCTGTGTGTTCTCTTTTGAGGCTACATGCTTAGATATACATGCAACACCAAAGCTTTTCGAGTTACAACGTGTTGTTTAGGGAAAACAAGATATTTTCGCACGATGCGAGATTTCCTTAAAACGTGGTTTCTGACAAATTTTGTTGAAAGAAAATTCTCCTGTGGGTTCTCTTTTAAGGCTACACGTTTAGACATATACATCACACCAAATCTTTTCGAGTTACAATGTGATGTTTAGGAGATACAATCTAATTTTGTACGATGCGTTATTTCTTCTCTTAAAGTGTTTCCAATATGTACGTATTTGTCTTTACTCTGCAACACTGTATTTCCTACAACGTCGTATTCTTACATATTCTTTCGAGAGAAAACTCTCCTGTGCATTCGCTTTTGTGGCTACACACGTAGACATACACGCAACACCAAAGCTTTTCGAGTTACAACTTGTTGTTTAGGAAAAACAAGATAATTTCGCAGGATGCGGGATTTCGTTAAAACGTGATTTTCTGACAAATTTTGAAGAAAGAAAATTCTCCTATTGGTTCTCTTTTGAGGCTACACGTTTAGACTTACACGCCACATGAAGTCCTTTCGAGTTACCACGTGTTGTTTAGGAGATACAAGCTAATTTTTTACGATGCATTATTTCTTCTTGTAAAGTGTTTCCAACAAGTATGTATTTGTCTTTACTCTGCAACACTGTATTTCCTTATAACGTTGTATTCTTACATGTTCTTTCTAGAGAAAACTCTCCTGTGCATACTCTTTAGAGGCTACACGCTTAGACATACACGCAACAACAAAGCTTTTCGAGTTACAACGTGTTTTTAAGGAAAAACAAGATAATTTTCACGATGCGGGATTTACTTAAAACGTGGTTTTCTGAAAAATTTTGAAGAAAGTTATCCTGTGGGTTCTCTTTTGAGGCTACACGTGTAGATGTACGAGCCACACCAAATCTTTTCGAGTTACAACGTGTTGTTTAGGAGATACAAGCTAATTTTGTACGATGCATTATTTCTTCTCTTAAAGTGTTTCCAATGGTACGTAATTGTCTTTTCTGTGCAACACTGTATTTCCTTATAACGTGGTATTCTTACATATTCGTTCAAGAGAAAACTCTCCTGTGCGTTCTCTTTTGAGGCTACACGCTTAGACATACACGCAACACCAAAGCTTTTCGAGTTACAATGTGTTGTTTAGGAAAAACTAGAAAATTTCACACGAAGCGAGATTTCCATACAACGTGTTTTCTGACAAATTTTGATGAAAGAAAATTCTCCTATGGGTTCTCTTTTGAGGCTACACATTTAGACGTACACGCCACACCAAGTCCTTTCGAGTTACCACGTGTTGTTTAGGAGATACAAGCTAATTTTTTACAATGCGTTATTTCTTCTCGTAAAGTGTTTCCAACAAGTATGTTTTTGTCTTTACTCTGCAACACTGTATTCCTTATAACGTTGTATTCTTACATGTTCTTTCGAGAGAAAACACTCCTGTGTGTACTCTTTAGAGGCTACACGCTTAGACATACTCGCAACACCAAAGCTTTTCGAGTTACAACGTGTTGTTTAGGAAAAACAAGATAATTTCTCACGATGCGGGATTTCCTTAAAACGTGGTTTTCTGACAAATTTTGACGAAAGAAAATTCTCCTGTGGGTTCTCTTTTGAGGCTACACGTGTAGACATACGGGCCACACCAAATCTTTTCGAGTTACAACGTGTTGTTTAGGAGATACAAGCTAATTTTGAACGATGCGTTATTTCTTCTCATAAAGTGTTTCCAATATGTACGTATTTGTCTTTACTCTGCAACACTGTATTTCCTTATAACGTGGTATTCTTACATATTCGTTCGATATAAAACTCTCCTGGGCATTCCCTTTAGAGGCTACACACTTAAACATACATGAAACACCAAAGCTTTTCGAGTTACAACTTGTTGTTTAGGAAAAACAAGATAATTCCCCAGGATGCGGGATTTCCTTATAACGTGGTTTTCTGACAAATTTTGAAGAAAGAAAATTCTCCTGTGGGGTCTCTTTTGAGGCTACACTTTTAGACGTACACGCCAAACCAAATCTTTTCGAGTTACCCCTTGTTGTTTAGGAGATACAAGCTTATATTTTATGATGCGTCATTTCTTCTCGTAAAGTGTTTCCAATATTTATGTTTTTGTCTTTACTCTGCAACACTGTATTTCCTTATAACGTTGTAGTCTTACATGTTCCTTTGAGAGAAAACTCTCCTGTGCATTCTCTTTTGAGGCTACACGCTTAGATATACACGCAACACCAAAGCTTTTCGAGTTACAACGTGTTGTTTAGGAAAAACAAGATAATTTTGCACGATGCGGGATTTCCTTAAAACGTGGTTATCTAATTTTGATGAAAGAAAATTCTCCTGTTGGTTCTCTTTTGAGGCTACACGTTTAGACGTACACGCCAAACCAATTCTTTTCGAGTTACCACGTGTTGTTAGGAGATACAAGGTAAGTTTGTATGATGTATTATTTCTTCTCGTAAAGTGTTTCCAATATGTACTTATTTGTCTTTACTCTGCAAAATTGTATTTCCTAATAACGTGGTATTCTTACATATTCTCTCGAGAGAAAACTATCCTGTGCCTTCTCTTTTGAGGCTCCACGCTTAGACATACACGCAATACTAAAAGTTTTCGAGTTACAATATGTTGTTTAGGAAAAAGAAGATGGTTTCACACGATGCAGGATTTCCTTAAAACTTGGTTCTGTGAAAAATTTTGATGAAAGAAAATTCTCCTGTGGGTTCTCCTTTGAGGCTACACGTTTAGACGTACAGGCCACACCAAATCTTTTCGAGTTACAACTTGTTGTTTAGGAGATACAAGCTAATTTTGTACTACGCGTTAATTCTTCTCGTAAAGTGTTTCCAATACGTATGTGTTTGTCTTTACTCTGCAACATTGTATTTCCTTATAACGTGTCATTCTTACATATTCTTTCGAGAGAAAACTCTCCTGTGCTTTCTCTTTTGAGGCTATACGCTTAGACATACACGCAACACCAGAGCTTTTCGAGTTACAACGTGTTGTTTAGGAAAAACTAGATAATTTCGCACAATGCGAGATTTCCTTAAAACGTGGTTTCTGACAAATTTTGATGAAAGAAAATTCTCCTGTGGGATCTCTTTTGAGGCTACACGTTTAGACGTACAGGCCACACCAAATCTTTTCGAGTAACAACGTGTTGTTTAGGAGATTCAAGCTAATTTTGTACGATGCGTTAATTCTTCTCGTAAAGTGTTTCCAATATGTACGTATTTGTCTTTACTCTGCAACACTGTATTTCCTTATAACGGGGTATTCTTACATATTCTTTCGAGAGAAAACTCTCCTGTGCATTCCCTTTTGAGGCTACACACTTAGACATACACGCAACACCAAAGCTTTTCGAGTTACAACTTGTTGTTTAGGAAAAACAAGATAATTTCGCAGGATGCGGGATTTCGTTAAAACGTGGTTTTCTGACAAATTTTGAAGAAAGAAAATTCTCCAGTGGGTTCTCTTTTGAGGCTACACTTTTAGACGTACACGCCAAACCAAATGTTTTCGAGTTTCCACTTTTTGTTTAGGACATACAAGCTAATATTGTATGATGCGTAATTTCTTCTTGTAAAGTGTTTCCAATAAGTACGTATTTGTCTTTACTCTGCAACACTGTATTTCCTTATAACGTTGTATTCTTACATGATCTTTCGAGAGAAACCTCTCCTGTGCATTCTCTTTTGAGGCTACACGCTGAGACATACACGCAACACCAAAGCTTTTCGAGTTACTAGGTGTTGTTTAGGAAAAACAAGATAATTTCGCACGATGCGGGATATCCTTAAAACGTGGTTTTCTGAAAATTTTGACGAAAGAAAATTCTCCTTTGTGTTCTCTTTTGAGGCTACACGTTTAGACGTACACGCCAAACCAAATCTTTTCGAGTTACCACGTGTTGTTTAGGAGATGCAAGCTAATTTTGTACGATGCGTTATGATGCGTTATTTCTTCTCCTAAAGTGTTTCCAATATGTACTTATTTGCCTTTACTCTGCAAAATTGTATTTCTTTATAACGTGGTATTCTTACATATTCTTTCGAGAGAAAACTCTCCTGTAATTTCGCTTTTGAGGCTCCACGCTTAGACATACACGCAACACCAAAGCTTTTTGCGTTACAACATGTTGTTTAGGAAAAAGAAGATGATTTCGCACGATGCTGGATTTCCTTAAAACGTGGTTTTCTGAAAATTTTTAACGAAAGAAAATTGTCCTGTGGGTTCTCTTTTGAGGCAACACGTTTAGATGTACACGCCACACCAAATCTTTTCGAGTTACAACCTGTTGTTTAGGAGATACAAGTTAATTTTTTACGATGCGTTATTTCTTCTCGTAAAGTGTTTCCAATATGTACGTATCTGTCTTTACTCTGCAACACTCTATTTCCTTATAACGTGGTATTCTTACATATTCTTTCTAGAAAAAACTCTCCTTTACATCCTCTTTTGAGGCTACACGCTTAGACATACAAACAACACCAAAGTTTTTCGAGTTACAACATGTTGTTTAGGAAAAACAAGATAATTTTGCATGATGAGGGATTTCTTTATATCGTGGTTTTCTGACAAATTTTGAAGAAAGAAAATTCTCCTGTGGGGTCTCTTTTGAGGCTACACTTTTAGACGTACACGCCACACCAAATCTTTTCGAGTTACCACTTGTTGTTTAGGAGATACAAGCTTATATTTTATGATGTGTCATTTCTTCTCGTAAAGTGTTTCCAATATGTACGTATTTGTCTTTACTCTCCAACACTGTATTTCCTTATAACGTTGTATTCTTACATGTTCTTTCGAGAGAAAACTCTCCTGTGCATTCTCTTTTGAGGCTACACACTGAGACATACATGCAACACCAAAGCTTTTCGTGTTACAAGTTGTTGTTTAGGAAAAACAAGATAATTTCGCACGATGGGGGATTTCCTTAAAACGTGGTTTTCTGACAAATTATGAGGAAAGAAAATTCTCCTTTGTGTTCTCTTTTGCGGCTACACGTTTAGACGTACACGCCAAACCAAACCTTTTCGAGTTACCACGTGTTGTTTAGGAGATACAAGCTAATTTTGTCCGATGCGTTATTTCTTCTCCTAAAGTGTTTCCAATATGTACTTATTTGCCTTTACTCGGCAAAATTGTATTTCTTTATAACGTATATTCTTACATATTCTTTCGAGAGAAAACTCTCCTGTGCCTTCGCTTTTGAGGCTCCACGCTTAGACATACACGCACCACCAAAGCTTTTTGAGTTACAACATGTTGTTTAGGAAAAAGAAGATGATTTCGCACGATGCTGGATTTCCTTAAAACGCGGTTTTCTGAAAAAAATTTAACGAAAGGAAATTGTCCTGTGGGTTCTCTTTTGAGGCTACACGTTTAGACGTACACGCCACACCAAATCTTTTCGAGTTACAACGTGTTGTTTAGGAGAAACAAGTTAATTTTTTACGATGCGTTATTTCTTCTCGTAGAGAGTTTCCAATATGTACGTATTTGTCTTTACACTGCAACAATGTATTTCCTTATAACGTGGTATTCTTAAATATTCTTTCGAGAAAAAACTCTCCTTTACATTCTTTTTTGAGGCTACACGCTTAGACATACACGCAACACCAAAGCTTTTCGAGTTACAACTTGTTGTTTAGGAAAAACAAGATAATTTTGCACGATGAGGGATTTCCTTAAAACGTGGTTTTCTCACATATTTTGACGAAAGAAAATTCTCCTGTGGGTTCTCTTTTGAGGCTACACGTTTAGCCGTACACGCCACACCAAATCCTTTCGAGTTACAACCGGTTGTTTAGGAGATACGAGCTAATTTTGTATGATGCATTAGTTCTTCTCGTAAAGTGTTTCCAATACATACGTATTTGTCTTTACTCTGCAACACTGTATTTCCTTATAATGTGATATTCTTACATATTCTTTTGAGGGAAAACTCTCCTGTGTGTTCTCTTTTGAGGCTACATGCTTAGACATACACACAACGCCAAAGATTTTCGAGTTACAACGTGTTGTTTAGGAAAAACTAGATAATTTCGCACAATGTGAGATTTCCTTAAAACGTGGTTTCTGACAAATTTTGATGAAAGAAAATTCTCCTGTGGGTTCTCTTTTGAGGCTACACGTTGAGACGTACACGTCACACCAAAACTTTTCGAGTTACAACGAGTTGTTTAGGAGACACAAGCTAATTTTGTATGATGCGATATTTCTTCTCTTAAAGTGTTTCCAATATGTACGTATTTGTCTTTACTCTGCAACACTGTATTTCCTTATAACGTGGTATTCTTACATATTCTTTCGAGAGAAAACTCTCCTGTGCATTCCCTTTTGTGGCTACACACTTAGTCATACACGCAACACCAAAGCTTTTCGAGTTACAACTTGTTGTTTAGGAAAAACAAGATAATTTCGCAGGATGCGGGATTTCGTTAAAACGTGATTTTCTGAAAAATTTTGAAGAAAGAAAATTCTCCTATGGGTTCTCTTTTCAGGCTACACGTTTAGACGTACACGCCACACCAAGTCCTTTCGAGTTACCACGTGTTGTTTAGGAGATAAAGCTAATTTTTTACAATGCGTTATTTCTTCTCGTAAAGTGTTTCCATCAAGTATGTATTTGTCTTTACTCTGCAACACTGTATTCCCTTATAACGTTGTATTCTTACATGTTCTTTTGAGAGAAAACTCTCCTGTGCGTACTCTTTAGAGGCTACACGCTTAGACATACACGCAACGCCAAAGATTTTCGAGTTACAATGTGTTGTTTAGGAAAAGCAAGATAATTTCGCACGATGCGAGATTTCCATAAAACGTGGTTTTCTGAAAAATTTTGACGAAAGAAAGTTTTCCTGTGGGTTCTCTTTTGAGGCTACATGTGTAGAAGTACGAGCCACAACAAATCTTTTCGAGTTCCAATTGTTGTTTAGGAGATACAAGATAATTTTGTACGATGTGTTATTTCCTCTCTTAAAGTGTTTCCAATACGTACGTATTTGTCTTTATTCTGCAACACTGTATTTTCTCATAACATGGTATTCTTACAAATTCTTTCGAGAGAAAACTCTCCTGTGCATTCTCTTTTGAGGCTACAAGCTTAGACATACACCCAACTCCAAAGCTTTTCGAGTTACAACATGTTTTTCAGGAAAAAGAAGATGATTTGGCACGATGCGGGATTTCCTTAAAACGTGGTTTTCTGAAAAATTTTGACGAAAGAAAATTCTCCTGTGGGTTCTCTTTTGAGGCTACACGTTTAGACGTACACGCCGCACCAAATCTTTTCGAGTTACAACGTTTTGTTTAGGAGATACAAGCTAATTTTCTACGATGCGTTACTTCTTCTCGTAAAGTGTTTCCAATATGTACATATTTGTCTGCTCTGCAACACTGTGTTTCCTATAACGTGGTATTCTTACATATTATTTCGAGAGAAAACTATCCTGTGCGTTCTCTTTTGAGGCTACACACTTAGATATACAGGCAACACCAAAGCTTTTCGAGTTACAACATGTTGTTTAGGAAAAGCAAGATAATTTCGCACGATGCAGGATTTCCTTAAAACGTGGTTTTCTGACAAATTTTGACGAAAGAAAATTCTCCTGTCGGTTCACTTTTGGGGCTACACATTTAGACGTACACGCCACACCAAATCCTTTAGAGTTACCACGTGTTGTTTAGGAGATACAAGCTAATTTTGTATGATGCGTTATTTCTTCTCGTAAAGTGTTTCCAATACGTACGTATTTGTCTTTACTCTGCAACACTGTATTTCCTTTTAACGTTGTATTATTACATGTTCTTTTGAGAGAAAACTCTCCTGTGCATTGTCTTTAGAGGCAACATGCTCAGACATACACGCAACACCAAAGCTTTTCGAGTTACAACGTGTTGTTTAGGAAAAACAAGATAATTTTGCACGATGCGGGATTTCCTTAAAACGTGGTTCTTTGACAAATTTTGACGAAAAAAAGTTCTCCTGTTGGTTCTCTTTTGAGGCTACAAGTGTAGAAGTACGAGCCACACCAAATATTTTCGAGTTATAACGTGTTGTTTAGGAGATACAAGCAAATTTTGTACGATACGTTATTTCTTCCCTAAATTGTTTCCAATATGTCGTTATTTATCTTTACTCTGCAACACTGTATTTTCTTATAACGTGGTATTCTTACATATTCTTTCGAGGGAAAACTCTCCTGTGCATGCTCTTTTGAGGCTACACGCTTAGACGAACACGCACGCCAAAGCTTTTCGAGTTACAACGTGTTGTTTAGGAAAAAGAAGATAATTTCGCACGATGCGAGATTTCCATAAAACGTGGTTTTCAGACAAATTTTGACGGAAGAAAGTTCTCCTCTGGGTTCTCTTTTGAGGCTACACGTGTAGAGGTACGAGCCACACCAAATCTTTTCGAGTTACAATGTGTTGTTTAGGAGATACAAGCTAATTTTGTACAATGCGTTATTTCTTCTCTTAAAGTGTTTCCAATACGTACGTAGTTGTCTTTATTCTGCAACACTGTATTTCCTTATAACGTGGTATTCTTACATATTCTTTCGAGAGAAAACTCTCCTGTGCATTCTCTTTTGAGGCTACATGCTTAGACATACATGCAACACCAAAGCTTTTCGAGTTACAACGTGTTGTTTAGGAAAAACAAGATAATTTCGCACGATGCGCTATTTCCTTAAAAAGTGGTTTCAGACAAATTTTGATGAAAGAAAATTCTCCTGTGGGTTCTCGTTTGAGGCTACACTTTTAGACGTACATGACACACCAAATCTTTTCGAGTTACAACGTGTTGTTTAGGAGATACAAGCTCATTTTTTACGATGCATTATTTCTTCTCCTAAAGTGTTTCCAATATGTACTTATTTTTCTTTACTCTGCAAAATTGTATTTCCTTTTAACGTGGTATTCTTACATATTCTTTCATGAGAACACTCTCCTGTGCCTTCTCTTTTGAGTCTCCACGCTTACACATACACGCAACACCAACGCTTTTCGAGTTACAACATGTTGTTTAGGAAAAAGAAGATGATTTCGCACGATGCGGGATTTCCTTAAAACGTGGTTTTCTGAAAAATTTTGACGAAAGAAAATTCTCCTTTGGGTTCTCTTTTGAGGCTACATGTTTAGAT
Organism: Apodemus sylvaticus; assembly: GCF_947179515.1. Classification (NCBI taxonomy): domain Eukaryota; kingdom Metazoa; phylum Chordata; class Mammalia; order Rodentia; family Muridae; genus Apodemus; species Apodemus sylvaticus. The sequence continues at coordinate 76,733 of NW_026263256.1, forward strand.
GTACACGCCACACCAAATCTTTTCGAGTTACAACGTGTTGTTTTGGAGATACAAGCTAATTTTGTACGATGCGTTAATTCTTCTCATAAAGTGTTTCCAATACATACATATTTGTCTTTACTCTGCAACACTGTATTTCCTTATAACGTGGTATTCTTACATATTCTTTCGAGAGAAAAGTATCCTGTGCGTTCCCTTTTGAGGCTGCACACTTAGACATACAGGCAACATCAATGCTTTTAGAGTTACAACGTGTTGTTTATGAAAAACAAGATTATTTCGCACGATGCGGGATTTCTTTAAAACGTGGTTTTATGACAAATTTTGACGAATGAAAATTCTCCTGTGGGTTCTCTTTTGAGGCTCCACGTTTAGACATACATGCCACACCAAATCCTTTCGAGTTACCACGTGTTGCTTAGGAGAAACAAGCTAATTTTCTACGATGCGTTATTTCTTCTCGTAAAGTGTTTCCAATAATTATGTATTTGTCTTTACTCTGCAACACTGTATTTCCTTATAAAGTTGTATTCTTACATGTTATTTGAGAGAAAACTCTCCTGTGCGTTCTCTTTAGAGGCTACAGGCTTAGACATACACGAAACACCAAAGCTTTTTGAGTTACAACATGTTGTTTATGAAAAACAAGATAATTTTGCACGATGCGGGATTTCCTTAAAACGTGGTTTTCTGACAAATTTTGACGAAAGAAAGTTATCCTGTGGTTTCTCTTTTGAGGGTACACGTGTAGACGTACGAGCCACACCAAATCTTTTCGAGTTACAACGTGTTGTTTAGGAGATACAAGCAAATTTTGTAAGATGCGTTATTTCTTCTCCTAAGTGTTTCCAATATGTACTTATTTGCCTTTACTCTGCAACATTGTATTTCCATATAACGTGGTATTCTTACATATTCTTTCGAGGGAAAACGCTCCTGTGCGTGCTCTTTTGAGGCTACACGTGTAGACATACACGCAACGCCAAACCTTTTCGAGTTACAACGTGTTGTTTAGGGAAAACAAGATAATTTCGCACGATGCGAGATTTCCATGAAACGTGGTTTTCTGAAAAATTTTGATGAAAGAAAGTTCTCCTGTGGGTTCTCTTTTGAGGCTACACTTCTAGAGGTACGAGCCACACCAAATCTTTTCGAGTTACAAAGTGTTCTTTAGGAGATACAAGCTAATTTTGTACGATGCGTTATTTCTTCTCTTAAAGTGTTTCCAATACGTACGTAGTTGTCTTTATTCTGCAACACTGTATTTCCTTATAACGTGGTATTCCTACATATTCTTTCAAGAGAAAACTCTCCTGTGCGTTCTCTTTTGAGGCTACAAGCTTAGACATACACGCAACACCAAAGCTTTTCGATTTACAACGTGTTGTTTAGGAAAAACAAGATAATTTCGCACGATGCGAGATTTCCTTTAAACGTGGTTTCTGACAAATTTTGATGAAAGAAAATTCTCCTGTGGGTCCTCTTTTGAGGCTAAACGTTTAGACATACACGTCACACCAAATCTTTTCGAGTTACAACGTGTTGTTTAGGAGATACAAGCTAATTTTTTACGATCCATTCTTCCTTCTCATAAAGTGTTTCCAATATGTACTTATTTGTCTTTACTCTGCAAAATTGTATTTCCTTATAACGTGGTATTCTTACATATTCTTTCGAGAGAAAACTCTCCTGTGCCTTCTCTTTTGAGGCTCCATGCTTACACATACACGCAACACCAAAGCTTTTCAAGTTACAACATGTTGTTTAGGAAAAAGAAGATGATTTCGCACGATGGGGGATTTCCTTAACACGTGGTTTTCTGAAAAATTTTGACGAAAGAAAATTCTCCTGTGGGTTCTCTTTTGATGCTACATGTTTAGACGTACACGCCACACCAAATCTGTTCGAGTTACAACGTATTGTTTAGGAGATACAAGTTAATTTTTTACAATGCATTAATTCTTCTCATAAAGTGTTTCCAATACATACATATTTGTCTTTACCCTGCAACATTGTATTTCCTTATAACGTGGTATTCTTACATATTCTTTCAATAGAAAACTGTCCTGTGCGTTCTCCTTTGAGGCCACACGTTTAGACATACACGCAACACCAAAGCTTTTCGAATTACAACGTGTTGTTTAGGAAAAACAAGATAATTTCGCACAATGCGGGATTTCCTTAAAACGTGGTTTTCTGACAAATTTTTACGAAAGAAAATTCTCCTGTGGGTTCTCTTTTGAGGCTACACGTTTCAACTTACACGCCACACCAAATCCTTCGAGTTACAACATGTTGTTTAGGAAATACAAGCTAATTTTTTACGATGTATTATTCCTTCTCGTAAAGTGTTTCCAATAAGTAAGTATCTGTCTTTACTCTGCAACACTGTATTTCCTTATAACGTGGTATTCTTACATATTCTTTCAAGAGAATACTCTCCTGTGCCTTCTCTTTTGAGGCTACATGCTTAGACATACACGCAACACCAAAGCTTTTCGAGTTACAACGTGTTGTTTAGGAAAAACAAGATAATTTCGCACGATGCGGGATTTCCTTAAAACGTGGTTTTCTGAAAAATTTTGACGAAAGAAAATTCTCCTGTGGGTTCTCTTTTGAGGCTACATGTTTAGATGTACACGCCACACCAAATCCTTTCGAGTTACAATGTTTTGTTTAGGAGATACAAGCTAATTTTGTAAGATGCGTTAATTCTTCTCATAAAGTGTTTCCAATACGTACGAATTTGTCTTTACTCTGCAACACTGTACTTCCTTATAACGTGGTATTCTTACATATTCTTTCGAGGGAAAACTCTCCTGTGCGTTCTCTTTCGAGGCTACACGCTTAGACAAACACGCAACACCAAAGCTTTTCGAGTTACAACGTGTTGTTTAGGAAAAAACAAGATAATTTTGCATGATGCGAGATTTCCATAAATCGTGGTTTTCTGAAAATTTTTAACGAAAGAATTTCCTCCTGTGGGTTCTCTTTTGAGGCTACACTTGTAGAGGTATGAGCCACACCAAATCTTTTCGAGTTACAAAGTTTTGTTTAGGAGATACAAGCTAATTTTGTACGATGCGTTATTTCTTCTCTTAAAGTGTTTCCAATATGTACGTATTTGTCTTTACTCTGCAACACTTTATTTCCTTATAACGTGGTATTCCTACATTTTCTTTCGAGAGAAAACTCTCCTGTGCGTTCTCTTTTGAGGCTACACGCTTAGACATACACGCAACACCAAAGCTTTTCGATTTACAACGTGTTGTTTATGAAAAACAAGATAATTTCACACGATGCGAGATTTCCTTAAAACGTGGTTTCTGACAAATTTTGATGAAAGAAAATTCTTGGGCCTGGGAGCGGCGGCAGCAGCAGCAGTAGCAGCAGCAGTGGCTGGTCCAGAGGAAGGGCCATCAGCAGTAGAACCAAGCGGACAGGGTCCAGGCAGACCCGGTGCCCACGACCACTGGCCATCGCTGGCCAGCCAGGCTGCAAGCAGCGGCGGATTTACGGTGCCTTTCACCACACGGAAGCCACATCAGAACTCTGCCTCCCGCCAGTCAGTTACGAGGGCTCCATATTGGTTCTCGGTCGCCAGAGAAATCAGACTGAGGTACGCAAATATAACCCGAGAACAACATCGCGGGGGTCTAAGCCCGACGGGCGTTGGCCTGCACCCAGGCCCTGAGCTGATCGGTGGGCCATCTGTGTGCCGACCCGGCCAGGAGGTTGTTTATCCGGGCCAGTTTGCGCACCACCACCATTTTGCCTACGGGAAGCCAGAGAGACCTAGCAGGCAAAACCAAACCAGCTAACAGGCATAGCCCGAGGCAGACATAGCAGGGGTCTCAGACGGTCAGGCCCTGGACTGACCCCCAGGCCCTGAGCTGCTCGTTGGGCCATCTGTGTGCTGACCCAGCCAGGAGGTTCTTAGCCCAGCAGACTCTCCCAGCACTCTCAGGGAACTCGCACACGCCACCATCCTAGCCACCTGACACACCCAATTAACACCCACAGCTGAGGGGAACTTTGCACCGACATTGGCCTGCCAGGCTTTTGCCTAGACTCAGGACCTGAGCAGCTAGGATAGCCTTGTGTGCACCAACCCGGTTGGGAGTTCTGCTGCCCAGATCAGCCTGGGCGGCAGCACCACATCTCCAAGTCCTGCAAGTGGCTAGCTGGGTTTCCGGGCGGCCAGCTGGGAGAAGTCAGTGTGCTCCAGTGAATCCAGCGGGCCCCAGCAGGAGCCTTCGGGTGCCTGCTTTGGGATCTGAACAGCCTGGGCAGCAGCACCCTGTCTACAAGCAGTGCAGGAGGTAAGCTGTGCACCAGAGGCCAACGGGGAAGGGGCAGCTTGCACTGGTGAGTCCAGCACTGACAAGACAAACTAACACCAGTGAGAACTAGATGGCAAAAGGCAAACGCAGGAACGTCACTAACAGAAATCAAGGCAATATGGCAACATCTGAACCCAATTCTCCTCTACCAACATGTCCTGGATACCCCATCACACCAGTAAAACATGATTTGGATTTAAAATCACTGGTCATAATGCTGGTACAGGAACACATGAAGGACATACTTAAAGAAATTCAGGAGAAAATGGATCAAAAGTTAGAAGCCCTTGCAAGGGAAACACAAAAATCATTGAAAGAAATCCAGGAGAATACAAAAGCCAACAAGGAGGAAATGCAAAAAACACTTAAAGAAATACAGGAGAACTTTGGTCAACAGGCTGAGGTCATGAAAGATGAAACACAAAAATCTCTTAAAGAAATACAGGAGAACTTTGGTCAACAGGCTGAGCTCATGAAAGAGGAAACACAAAAATCTCTTAAAGAATTACAGGAAAACACAAACATGCAAGTGAAGGAGCTAAGCAAAACCATCCAGGATCTAAAATCAGAAGTAGAAACAACTAAGAAAACTCAAAGGGAGACAACTTTTGAGATAGAAAGCCTTGGGAAGAAATCAGGGGACAGAGATGCAAATATCAACAACAGAATACAAGAGATAGAAGAAAGAATCTCAGATGCTGAAGATTCCATAGAAACCATGGACTCAACAGTTAAAGAAAATGCAAAATGCAAAAAGCTTGTAACCCAAAATATCCAGGAAATCCAGGACACAATGAGAAGACCAAACCTAAGGATTATAGGCATAGATGAGAGTGAAGATTTACAACTTAAAGGGCCAGCAAATATCTTCAATAAAATTATGGAAGAAAACTTCCCTAACCTAAAGAGAGAGATGCCCATGAATATACAAGAAGCCTACAGAACTCCAAACAGACTGGACCAGAACAGAAATACTTCCCGTCACATAATAATCAAAACACCAAATGTTCTAAACAAAGAAAGAATACTAAAGGCAGTAAGAGAAAAAGGCCAAGTAACATATAAAGGAAGACCTATCAGAATCACAGCAGACTTTTCACCGGAGACTATGAAGGCTAGAAGGTCCTGGGCAGATCTCATGCAGACTCTAAGAGAACACAAATGCCAACCAAAACTACTATATCCAGCAAAACTCTCAATCACCATAGATGCAGAAACTAAGATATTTCATGACAAAACCAAGTTTACCCAATATCTATCCACAAACCCGGCCCTAAAAAGGATAATAGGAAGACAACACCAATACAAGGAGGGAAACTTCACCCTGGAAAAAGCAAGATAGAAACCTTTCATCAAACCCAAAAGAAGTTAAGCATTCAAATTTAAAAAATAACGTCAAAAATGATAGGAAGTAACAATCACTATTCCTTAATATCTCTTAACATCAATGGACTTAATGCCCCAACAAAAAGACACAGACTAACTGAATGGATACGTAAACAGGACCCTACATTTTGCTGCTTACAGGAAACACACCTCAGGGTCAAAGACAAACACTACCTTAGAGTAAAAGGCTGGAAGACAATTTTACAAGCAAATGGTCTCAGGAAACAAGCTGGAGTAGCCATTTTAATATCAGATAAAATTGACTTTCAACCCAAAGTCATCAAAAGAGACCCTGAGGGACACTTCTTGCTGGTCAAAGGAAAAATACAAAAAGAAGAACTGTCAATCCTGAACATCTATGCCCCAAATGCAAGGGCACCCTCTTTCGTAAAAGAAACTTTATTAAAACTAAAAGCACACATTGCACCTAACACAATAATTGTGGGTGACTTCAACACTGCACTTTCCTCAATGGACCGATCAGGAAAACAGAAACTAAACAGGGACACAATGAAACTAATTGAAGCTTTGGACCAATTAGATTTAACAGATATATATAGAACATTCTATCCTAAAACAAAAGAATATACCTTTTTCTCAGCACCTCATGGTACCTTCTCCAAAATCGACCATATAATTGGTCACAAGACAGACCTCAACAAATATAAGAAGATAGAACTAATACCATGCCTCCTATCTGATCACTATGGAGTAAAAGTGGTCTTCAATAGCAACAGAAACAACAGAAAACCCACATACACGTGGAAACTGAACAATACTCTACTCAATGATACCTTGGTCAAGGAAGAAATAAAGAAAGAAATTAAAGACTGTTTAGAACACAATAAAAATGAAAACACAACATACCCAAATCTATGGGACACAATGAAAGCAGTGCTAAGAGGAAAACTCATAGCCCTGAGTGCCTCCAAAAAGAAAATGGAGAGAGCATACATTACCAGCTTAATGACACACCTGAAAGCCCTAGAACAAAAAGAAGCTATTTCACCCAGGAGGAGTAGAAGGCAGGAAATCATCAAACTCAGGGCCGAAATCAATCAAGTAGAAACAAAGAGAACCATACAAAAAATCAACAAAACCAGGAGCTGGTTCTTTGAGAAAATCAACAAGATAGATAAACCCTTAGCCAGACTGACCAAAGGGCACAGAGAAAGTATCCAAATTAACAAACTTAGAAATGAAAAGGGAGATATAACAACGGAAACTGAGGAAATCCAAAAAATCATCAGATCCTACTACAAGAGCCTGTACTCAACACAACTGGAGAATCTGGAGGAAATGGACAATTTCCTTGACAGATACCAAATACCAAAATTAAATCAGGACCAACTAGACCATCTAAACAGTCCCATAATGCCTAAAGAAATAGAAGGAGTCATAGAAAGTCTTCCAACCAAAAAAAGCACAGGACCAGATGGCTTCAGTGCAGAATTCTACCAGACCTTCAAAGAAGAGTTAACACCAATACTCTTCAAACTATTCCACAAAATAGAAACAGAAGGAACACTACCCAATTCCTTCTACGAAGCCACAATTCCGCTGATACCAAAGCCACAAAAAGATCCAACAAAGAAAGAGAACTTCAGACCAATTTCCCTTATGAACATCGATGCAAAAATACTCAATAAAATTCTTGCTAACCGAATCCAAGAACACATCAAAACGATCATCCACCATGATCAAGTAGGCTTTATCCCGGGAATGCAGGGTTGGTTCAATATACGGAAATCCATCAATACAATCCACTACATAAACAAACTCAAATAACAAAACCACATGGTCATTTCATTGGATGCTGAAAAAGCATTTGACAAAATTCAGCATCCCTTCATGCTTAAAGTCTTGGAGAGAACAGGAATTCAAGGCCCATACCTAAACATAGTAAAAGCAATATACAGCAAACCGGTAGCCAGCATCAAACTAAATGGAGAGAAACTTGAAGCAATCCCACTGAAATCAAGGACCAGACAAGGCTGCCCCCTTTCTCCTTATCTTTTCAATATTGTACTTGAGGTACTAGCTCGGGCAATTCGACAACATAAGGAGGTCAAAGGGATACAAATTGGAAAGGAAGAAGTCAAACTATCATTATTTACAGACGACATGATCGTCTACCTAAGTGACCCAAAGAACTCCACTAGAGAGCTCCTACAGCTGATAAACAACTTCAGCAAAGTGGCAGGTTATAAAATCAACTCAAGCAAATCAGTGGCCTTCCTATACTCAAAGGATAAGCAGGCTGAGAAAGAAATTAGGGAAATGACCCCCTTCACTATAGCCTCAAACAGTATAAAGTATCTTGGGGTGACCCTTACCAAACATGTGAAAGATCTGTATGACAAGAACTTCAAGACTCTGAAGAAGGAAATGGAAGAAGACCTCAAAAAATGGGAAAACCTCCCATGCTCATGGATCGTTAGAACCAATATAGTTAAAATGGCCATTCTGCCTAAAGCACTATACAGATTCAATGCAATACCCATCAAAATCCCAACTCAATTCTTCACAGAGTTAGAAAGAGCAATTATCAAATTCATCTGGAACAACAAAAAACCCAGGATACCTAAAACTATTCTCAGCAACAAAAGAAAATCTGGGGGAATCAGTATCCCTGACCTCAAGCAATACTACAGAGCAATAGTGTTAAAAACTGCATGGTGTTGGTACAGTGACAGACAGGAGGATCAATGGAACAGGATTGAAGATCTAGAAATGAACCCACACACCTATGGCCACTTGATCCTTGACAAAGAGGCTGAAAACATCCAATGGAAAAAAGATAGCCTTTTCAACAAATGGTGCTGGTTGAACTGGAGGTCAGCATGCAGAAGAATGCGAATTGATCCATCCTTGTCTCCTTGTACTAAGCTCAAATCCAAATGGATCAAGGACCTCCACATAAAGCCAGACACTCTGAAGCTAATAGAAAAGAAACTGGGGAAGAACCTTGAGGACATCGGTACAGGGAGAAAGTTTCTGAACAGAACACCAATAGCGTATGCTCTAAGAGCAAGAATTGACAAATGGGACCTCATGAAATTACAAAGTTTCTGTAAGGCAAAGGACACCATCAAGAGGACAAATCGGCAACCAACAAATTGGGAAAAGATCTTCACCAATCCTACATCATATAGAGGGCTAATATCCAATATATATAAAGAACTCAAGAAGTTAGACTCCAGAAAACCAAACAACCCTATTAAAAAATGGGGTACAGAGTTAAACAAAGAATTCTCACCTGAAGAACTTCGGATGGCGGAGAAGCATCTTAAAAAATGCTCAACTTCATTAGTCATCAGGGAAATGCAAATCAAAACAACCCTAAGATTTCATCTTACACCAGTCAGAATGGCTAAGATTAAAAATTCAGGAGACAGCAGCTGTTGGAGAGGGTGTGGAGAAAGAGGAACACTCCTCCACTGCTGGTGGGGTTGCAAATTGGTAAAACCACTCTGGGAATCAGTCTGGCGGTTCCTCCGAAAACTGGGCACCTCACTTCCAGAAGATCCTGCTATACCACTCCTGGGCATATACCCAGAAGACTCCCCTCCATGTAATAAGGATACATGTTCTACTATGTTCATAGCAGCCCTATTTATAATTGCCAGATGCTGGAAAGAACCCAGGTATCCCTCAACAGAAGAGTGGATGCAAAAAATGTGGTATATCTACACAATGGAGCACTATTCAGCCATTAGAAACAATGAATTCATGAAATTCTTAGGCAAATGGATGGAGCTAGAGAATATCATACTAAGTGAGGTAACCCAGACTCAAAAGGTGAATCATGGTATGCACTCATTAATAAGTGGATATTAACCTAGAAAACTGGAATACCCAAAACATAATCCACACATCAAATGAGGTACAAGAAGAAAGGAGGAGTGGCCCCTGGTTATGGAAAGACTCACTGAAACAGTATTTAGCAAAACCAGAACGGGGAAGTGGGAAGGGGTGGATGGGAGGACAGGGGAAGAGAAGGGGGCTTTCGGGACTTTCGGGGAGTGGGGGGGCTAGAAAAGGGGAAATCATTTGAAATGTAAATAAATTATATCGAATAAAAAAGAAGTTAACACTAAAAAAAATAAGACAAAAAAAAAAAGGAGTGGGAGTGGATGGGTTGGTGAGCAGGGAGAAGGGGTTATGGGATAGTGTGTTTTCAGAGGGGAAACCAGGAATGCAGATAATATTTAAAATGTAAATAAAGAAAATATTTAATTTAAAAAACGTAAAAAAAAAAAAGAAAGAAAGAAAATTCTCCTGTGGGTTCTCTTTTGAGGCTACACGTTTAGACGTACACGTCACACCAAATCTTTTCGAGTTACAACATTTTGTTTAGGAGATACAAGCTAATTTTTTAAGATGCATTCTTTCTTCTCGTAAAGTGTTTCCAATCTGTACTTATTTGTCTTTAATCTGCAAAATTGTATTTCCTTATAACGTGGGATTCTTACATATTCTTTCGAGAGAAAACTCTCCTGTGCCTTCTCTTTTGAGGCTCCACGCTTACACATACACGCAACACCAAAGCTTTTCGAGTTACAACATGTTGTTTAGGAAAAAGAAGATGATTTCGCATGATGCGTGATTTCCTTAAAACGTGGTTTTCTGAAAAATTTTGAAGAAAGAAAATTCTCCTGTGGGTTCTCTTTTGAGGCTACATGTTTAGAAGTACACGCCACGCCAAACCTTTTCGAGTTACAACGTGTTGTTTAGGAGATACAAGCTAATTTTGTACGATGCGTTAATTCTTCTCGTAAAGTGTTTCCAAAACGTACGTATTTGTCTTTACTCTGCAACACTGTATTTCCTTATAACATGGTATTCTTACATATTCTTTCGAGAGAAAACTATCCTTTGCATTCCCTTTTGAGGCTACACATTTAGACATACAGGCAACACCAATGCTTTTCGAATTACAACGTGTTGTTTATGAAAAACAAGATAATTTCGCACAATGCGGGATTTCCTTAAACCATTGTGTTCTGACAAATTTTGAGGAAAGAAAATTCTCCTGTGGGTTCTCTTTTGATGCTACACGTTTAGACGTGCATGCCACACCAAATCCTTTCCAGTTACCAAGTGTTTAGGAGATACAAGCTAATTTTGTACTATGTGTTATTTCTTCTCTTAAAGTGTTTCCAATAAGTACGCATTTGTCTTTACTCTGCAACACTGTATTTCCTTATAACATTGTATTCTTACATGTTCTTTCAAGAGAAAACTCTCCTGGGAGTTCTCTTTAGAGGCTACACGCTTAGACATACACGCAACACCAAAGCTTTTCGAGTTACAACGTGTTGTTTAGGAAAAACAAGATAATTTCGCACGATGCGGAATTTCCTTAAAACGTGGTTTTCTGACAAATTTTGACGAAAGAAAATTCTATTGTGTCTTCTCATTTGAGGCTACAGGTTTAGACGTACACGCCACACTGAATCTTTTCGAGTTACAACGTGTTGTTTAGGAGATACAAGCTAATTTTTTACGATGTGTTATTTCTTCTCGTAAAGTGTTTCCCATATATACGTATTTGTCTTTACTCTGCAACACTGTATTTCCTTATAACGTGGTATTCTTATATATTCTTTCGAGAGAAAACTCTCCTGTCCATTCTCTTTTGAGGCCACACGTTTAGACATACACGAAACACCAAAGCTTTTCGAGTTATAACGTGTTGTTTAGGAAAAACAAGATAATTTCACACAATGCGGGATTTCCTTAAAACGTGGTTTTCTGACAAATATTGACAAAAGAAAATTCTCCTGTGGGTTCTCTTTTGAGGCTACAAGTTTCAAATTACATGCCACACCAAATCCTTCGAGTTACAACGTGTTGTTTAGGAAATACAAGCTAATTTTGTACTATGTATTATTCCTTCTCGTAAAGTGTTTCCAATAAGTAAGTATCTGTCTTTACTCTGCAACACTGTATTTCCTTATAACGTGGTATTCTTACATATTCTTTCGAGAGAATACACTACTGTGCCTTCTCTTTTGAGGCTACACGCTTAGACATACACGCAACACCAAAGCTTTTCGAGTTACAACGTGTTGTTTAGGAAAAACAAGATGATTTCGCACTATGCAGGACTTCCTTAAAACGTGGTTTTCTGAAAAAAATTTGACGAAAGAAAATTCTCTTGTGGGTTCTCTTTTGAGGCTACACGTTTAGATGTAAACATCACACCAAATCTTTTCGAGTTACAACGTGTTGTTTAGGAGATACAAGCTAATTTTGTACCATGCGTTATTTCTTCTCATTAAGTGTTTCCAATACATAAGTATTTCTCTTTTCTCTGCAACACAGTATCCTTATTACGTGGTATTCTTACATATTCTTTCGAGAGAAAACTCTCCTGTGGGTTCTCTTTTGAGGCTATAAGCTTAGACATACATGTAACACCAAAGCTTTTCGAGTTACAACGTGTTGTTTAGGAAAAACAAGATAATTTCGCACAATGCGGGATTTCCTAAAAACGTGATTTCTGAAAAATTTTGACGAAAGAAAATTTTCCTGTGGGTTCTCTTTTGAGGCTACACATTTAGACGTACACGCCACACCAAATCTTTTCGAGTTACAACGTGTTGTTTAGGAGATACAAGCTAATTTTGAACGATGCGTTATTTCATCTCTAAAAGTGTTTCCAATAAGTACCTATTTGTCTTTAGTCTGCAACGCTGTATTTCCTTAGAACGTGGTATTCTTACATCTTATTTCGAGAGAAAACACTCCTGTACGTTCGCTTTTGAGGATACACGCTTAGACATACACGCAACACCAAAGCTTTTCAAGTTACAACGTGTTGTTTAGGAAAAACAAGATAATTTCACACGATGCGGGATTACCGTAAAACGTGGTTTTCTGACATATTTTGACGAAAGAAAATTCTCCTGTGGGTTCTCTTTTGAGGCTACACAATTAGACGTACATGCCACACCAACTCTTTTCGAGTTACAATGTGTTGTTTAGGAGATACAAGCTAATTTTGTACGATGCGTTATTTCTTCTCATAAAGTGTTTCCAATATGTACGTATTTGTCTTTATTCTGCAACACTGTATTTCCTTATAACGTGGTATTCTTAAATATTCTTTCGAGAGAAAACTCTCCTGTGCGTTCTCTTTTGAGGCTACACGCTTAGACATACACGCCACACCAAATCTTTTCGAGTTACAACGTGTTGTTTAGGAGATACAAACTAATTTTGAACGATGTTTTATTTCTTCTCGTAAAGTGTTTCCAATACATACGTATTTGTCTTTATTCCACAATACTGTATTTCCTTATAACGTGGTATTCTTACATATTCTTTCGAGAGATAACTCTCCTCTGCGTTCTCTTTTGAGACTACACGCTTAGACATACACGTAACACCAAAGCTTTTCGAGTTACAACGTGTTGTTTAGGAAAATCAAGATAATTTCGCACAATGCGGGATTTCCTAAAAACGTGATTTCTGAAACATTTTGAAGAAAGAAAAATTCTCCTCTGGGTTCTCTTTTGAGACTACACGTTTAGTCGTACACGCCACACCAAATCATTTCGAGTTACAACGTGTTGTTAAGGAGATACAAGCTAATTTTGAACGATGCATTATTTCATCTCTAAAAGTGTTTCCAATACGTACGTATTTGTCTTTAGTCTACAACACTGTATTTCCTAGAACGTGGTATTCTTACATCTTCTTTCGAGAGAAAACTCTCCTGTGCATTCGCTTTTGAGGCTACATGCTTAGACATACACGCAACACCAAATCTTTTCAAGTTACAACGTGTTGTTTAAGAAAAACAAGATAATTTCACACGATGCGGGATTTCCTTAAAACGTGGTTTTCTGACATATTTTGACGAACAAAAATTCTCCTGTGGGTTCTCTTTTGAGGCTACACATTTAGACGTACATGCCACACCAAATCTTTTCGAGTTACAACGTGTTGTTTAGGAGATACAAGCTAATTTTGTATGATGCGTTATTTCTTCTCGTAAAGTGTTTACAATGTGTACATATTTGTCTTTATTCTGCAACACTGTATTTCCTTATAACGTGGTATTCTTACATGTTCTCTCGAGAGAAAACTCTCCTGTGGGTTCTCTTTTGAGGCTACACGTTTAGATGTACACGCCACACCAAATCTTTTTGAGTTACAACGTGTTGTTTAGGAGATACAAGCTAATTTTGAACGATGCATTATTTCTTCGTGTAGCCTCAAAAGAGAACCCACAGGAGAATTTTCTTTCATCAAAATTTGTCAGAAACCACGTTTTAAGGAAATCTCGCATCCTGCGAAATTATCTTGTTTTTCACAAACAAAATGTTGTAACACGAAAAGCTTTGGTGTGGCGTGTATGTCTACGCGTGTAGCCTCAAAAGAGAATGCAGAGGAGAGTTTTCTCTCGAAAGAATATGTAAGAATACCACGTTATAAGTAAATACAGTGTTGCAGAGTAAAAATAAATAGGTACAGATTGTAAATACTTTATGAGAAGAATTAATGCATGTTACAAAATTAGCTTGTATCTCCTAAACAACACCTTGTAACTCGAAAGGATTTGGTGTGGCGTGTAGGTCTAAATGCTTAGCCTCATAAGAGAACCCACAGGAGAATTTTCTTTCCTTAGAACTTGTCAGAAAACCACGTCTTAAGGAAATCCCGCATCGTACGAATAAAAAAAATAACAATAAAAAAAAATTCTAAAGAAAAGCAAATAAATTGTATCAAGCCTAAAAAAAAAAAAGAAAAATGAAAAAAAAGAAAAAAAAAAAAGAAAGAATATGTAAGAATACCACGTTATAAGGAAATAAAGTGTTGCAGATTAAAGATAAATAGGTACGTATTGTAAATACTTTATGAGAAGAAATAACGCATGGTACAAAATTAGCTTGTATCTCCTAAACAACACCTTGTAACTCGAAAAAATTTGGTGCGGCGTGTACGTGTAATCGTGTAGCCTCATAAGAGAACCCACAGGAGAACTTTCTTACGTCAAAATTTTTTCAGAAAACCACGTTTTATGGAAATCTCGCGTCCTGAGAAATTATCTTGTTTTTCCTAAACAGCAACGTTGTAACTCGAAAAGATTTGGTGTGGCTCGTACGTCTAAACGTGTAGCCTCCAAAGTGAACCCACAGGAGAATTTTCTTTCATCAAAATTTGTCAGAAACCACGTTTTAAGGAAATCTCACATCGTGTGAAATTATCTTGTTTTTCCTAAACAACACGTTGTAACTCGAAAAGCTTTGGTGTTGCGTGTTTGTCTAAGCGTGTAGCCTCAAAAGAGAATGCACAGGAGAGTTTTCTCTCAAAAGAATATGTAAGAATACCACGTTATAAGGAAATACAGTGTTGCAGAGTAAAGACAAATAAGTACGTATTGGAAACACTTTACGAGAAGAAATAATGCATCGTACAAAATTTTTCCTAAACTACATGTTGTAACTTGAATAGCTTTGGTGTTGCCTGTATGTCTAAGTGTGTAGCCACAAAAGGGAACGCACAGGACAGTTTTCTATCGAAAGAATATGTAAGAATACCACGTTATAAGGAAATACAATGTTGCAGAGTAAAGACAAATACGTACGTATTGGAAACACTTTATGAGAAGAATTAACACATTGTAAAATATTAGCTTGTATCTCCTAAACAACACGTTTGTAACTCGAACAGATTTGGTGTGGCGTGTACGTCTAAACATGTAGCCTCAAAAGAGAACCCACAGGAGAACTTTCTATTGTCAAATTTTTCACAAAACCACGTTTATGGAAATCTCGCATCGTGCGAAATTATCTAGTTTTTCCTAAACAACACGTTGTAACTCGAAAAGCTTTGGTGTTGCTTGTATGTCTAAATATGTAGCCTCAAAAGAGAACGCTCAGGAGAGTTTTCCCTCGAAAGAATATGTAAGAATACCACGTTATAAGGAAATACAGTGTTGCAGAGAAAGACAAATACGTACGTATTGGAAACAATTTACTAGAAGAAATAACACATCGTACAAAATTAGCCTGTATCTCCTAAACAACACGTGGTAACTCGAAAGGATTTGGTGTGGTGTGCATGTCTAAACGTGTAGCATCATAAGAGAACCCACAGGAGAATTTTCTTTCTTCAAAATTTGTCAGAACACAACGGTTTAAGGAAATCCCGAGAAGGCACAGGAGAGTTTTCTCTTGAAATAATATGTAAGAATACCACGTTATAAGGAAATACAGTGTTGCAGAGTAGAGGCAAATACATACTTATTGGAAAAACTTAAACTTTACGAGAAGAAATAATGCATCGTAAAAAATTAGCTTGTATCTCCTAAACAACATGTTGTAACTTAAAAAGATTTGGTGTGGCCTGTACGTCTAAACGTGTAGTCTCAAATGAGAACCCATAGGAGAATTTTCTTTGGTCAAAATTTGTCAGAAAATCACGTATTAAGGAAATCCCTCTTCGTGCGAAATTATCTTGTTTTCCCTAAACAACACGTTGTAACGCGAAAATCTTTGGTATTGCGTGTATGTCTAAGCATGTAGCCTCAAAAGAGGACGCACAGGAAAGTTTTCTCTTGAAAGAATATGTAAGAATACCACGTTATAAGGAAATACAGTGTTGCAGACTAAAGGCAAATACGTACCTATTGGAAACACCTTACAAGAAGAAATAAAGCATCGTAAAAAATTAGCTTGTATCTCCTAAACAACATTTTGTAACTCGAAAAGATTTGGTGTGGCGTGCACGTCTAAACGTGTAGCCTCAAAAGATAACCCACAGGAGAATTTTTTTTCGTTAATATTTCTCAGAAAACCATGTTTTAAGGAAATCACTCATCGTGCGAAATTATCTTGCTTTTCCTAAACAACACGTTGTAACTCGAAAAGCTTTGATGTTGCGTTTCCAATACATATGTATTTTCCTTTACTCTGCAACACTGTATTTCCTTACAACGTGGTATTCTTACATATTCTTTCGAGAGAAAACTCTCCTGTGCGTTCTCTTTTGGGGCTACACGCTTAGACATACACGCAACACCAAAGCTTTTCGAGTTAAAACGTTTTGTTTAGGAAAAACAAGATAATTTCGCATGATGCGGTATTTCCTTCATACGTGGTTTTCTGACAAATTTTGACCAAAGAAAATTCTCCTATGGTTTCTCTTTTGAGGCTACACGATTAGACGTACACGCCACACCAAATCTTTTTAAGTTACAACGTGTTGTTTAGGAGATACAAGCTAATTTTGTAAGATGCGTTATTTCTTCTCGTAAAGTTTTTCCAATACGTAAATATTTGTCTTTACTCTGCAACACTGTATTTCCTAATAACGTGGTATTCTTATATATTCTTTCGAGAAAAAAACTCTCCTTTGCATTCTCTTTTGAGGCTACACGCTTAGACATACACGCAACACCAAAGGTTTTCGCGTTACAACGTGTTGCTTAGGAAAAACAAGATAATTTCGCACGATGCAGGATTTCCTT